>NW_005198537.1:580774-591763 GCF_000372725.1 Emiliania huxleyi CCMP1516 | reverse complement strand
ACTTTTTGAGAGTGCCCCTTGGAGGCCCCCCCCCGCCCCCCCCCTCCCCCCCTGGCAGGTGAGCAAGTCGACCAAGCCGCTCACCGAGATCCAGCCCTTCGGCTGTCGCTCCGACTCGAGGGCGTCGGAGCGCAAGGCGTGGGAGACGGAGGCGACCAAGCGCGCCCTCGCCGACTCCGCGGCGCGCGCGCGCGCACAGCACGAGCAGCAGGAGCAGGCCGCTGCCGAGGCGGCCGAGGCGCGCGCCAAGACGTCCTTCAAGGCGCGCCCCGCCTCGGTGCTCCGCGCCAAGCCCTTCCAGGTGCAGCGCGCCTCGCACGAGCCGACAAAGCCCGTATCGCCAGCCTTCGCCTCGAAACGCCGCTTCGGCAAGAGCCTTGGCAGCGCGCCAGAGCGGTGCCGAGGAGGAGTGACGCAAAAGCCCCAATAGTACGTCCAGACTCGCCAACCAACCTCTGCCCTCTAGCGTGCCGAGAGCCAACACTAGCGGCGCGTCGCGCTAGGTTTGAGTCGAGGGCGGGGCGGGTTGGGCGGGCGTAGCCCCGCTGGGAGGCGTGAGGGGGAGGCGCGGCGCTAATGTGCTGTTGCCGCTAAGAGCCTGAGGGTGTGCACACGCGCTGCGGTCGTACGTGTTGCAGTCTTTTGTTTTTTGGTCTCTTTGGTTGTGGACTCTGTTATCTGAGATGTCACACGCACAGGATGGCTCTCGTTTCGTATTTGCGCATCGCTCTCGAGTGTCGAGAGCGATTTTCATCCCACAGCTCCGTTCCCGCGGCCGACTTCTTCCGTTCTTGTGAGACAACCTCGTGTACGAGCTACGCGACTCAAAGTGCTCAGACCTCAGTCCTCAGTCGTCAGTGGAAACTCTGGTCACACAGATCACACACTAATATCAACTTGATATACCAGATCTCAGCTCTTCGAGCTCATGGGCCAATCTGCTGTTCCTTTGCTCGAGCAGCGCAATGTACGTAGATTGCGAGATGCGAGGGATCACCTGGCCTTTCTCGTTCACTTGGAAGGTGGGGTCTTCTTCACATTCCCAGGCCACGCACTGCATGCTGCACGGGGGCGGCGACGACGGCGGCGGAGGCGGCGACGGAGGCGGCGGTGACGGAGGAGGTGGCGGTGGCGGTGGCGGCGACGATGGTGGTGGCGGCGACGGGGGCGGCGGCGGCGGCGGGCTGGGGTTTGGCGGTGGGGAAAACGGCGGCGGCTCTGGCGACGCCGATGGCGGTGGTTTCGGTGGCGGCGGCGCTGGATCTGGTGGGAAAGGGGGCGGCGGCGAAGGAGGCGGCGGCGAGGGCGGCGGCGGCGAGGGCGGCGGAAACGAGGGCGGCGGCGGAGAAGGCGGAGGAGGAGATGGTGGAGGCGGCGTCGGACTAGGTGACGGCGGCGGCGGTGTGGGCGGAAGTGGCGATGGGGGCGGAGGCGGGGACGGTGGCGGCGGCGAGGGCGGCGGAGGTGGCGACGGTGACGGCGAGGGCGGTGGACTGGGTGGTGAGAATGGAGGGGGCAAGGGTGATGGAGGCGGCGGCGATGGCGATGGCGGCGGCAGTGGGTCCGGCGGGAACGGCGGCGGCGGAGACGGCGGCGGCGGTGAGGGCGGCGGCGGTGACGGTGGCGGCTCCTTCGGTCCTGGTGGCGGCGGTGATGGTGGTGGCGGCGAGGGCGGCGGAGGCTCTGGAGATGGTGGCGGTTGCAGCGGCGGCGGTGGCGGCGGATCCGGCGGAAACGGAGGCGGCGGTGATGGCGGCGGTGGCGATGGTGGCGGTGGGCTGGGCGGCGGCGCAGCTCTGGCGGGGGGCGATGGAGGTGGCGGCGAGGGTGACGGTGGCGAGGGCGGCGGCGGCGTCGGACCAGGCGGCGAGGGCGGAGGCGGCGAGGGCGGAGGCGGCAAGGGTGGCGGTGGCGAGGGCGGCGGCGGGGAGGGCGGAGGCGGCGACGGCGGAGGCGGTGAGGGCGACTGTAGCGCGACGATGGAGGGTGGCGGCGAGGGTGGAGGCGGCGAGGGTGACGGCGGCGAGGGCGGCGGCGGCGTCGGACCAGGCGGCGAGGGCGGAGGCGGCGAGGGTGGAGGCGGCGAGGGTGACGGCGGCGAGGGCGGCGGCGGCGTCGGACCAGGCGGCGAGGGCGGAGGCGGTGAGGGCGGCGGTGGCGATGGTGCCGGACCTGGCGGCGAGGGTGGCGGTGGCGAGGGCGGCTGTAGCGCGACGATGGAGGGTGGCGGCGAGGGTGGAGGCGGCGAGGGTGACGGCGGCGAGGGCGGCGGCGGCGTCGGACCAGGCGGCGAGGGCGGAGGCGGTGAGGGCGGAGGCGGCAAGGGTGGCGGTGGCGAGGGCGACTGTGGCGCGACGATGGAGGGCGGCGGCGAGGGTGGAGGCGGCGAGGGTGGAGGCGGCGAGGGTGGAGGCGGCGAGGGTGACGGCGGCGAGGGCGGCGGCGGCGTCGGACCAGGCGGCGAGGGCGGAGGCGGTGAGGGCGGAGGCGGCAAGGGTGGCGGTGGCGAGGGCGGCGGCGGCGTCGGACCAGGCGGCGAGGGTGGAGGCGGCGAGGGTGGAGGCGGCGAGGGTGACGGCGGTGAGGGCGGCGGCGGCGTCGGACTAGGCGGCGAGGGCGGCGGCGGTGAGGGCGGCGGTGGCGATGGTGGCGGTGGCGGTGGCGGGTCGGGAGGCGGGGACGGGATCGGCAGCGGCGGATGTGGCAGTGGCGTCGGCGGGTAGGGGCGCGGGTCGGGCGGCAACGGAGGGCGTAGGCCGTCTCCCGGCTCGACCGGCATCGTACGCAGCACCCTCCAGCAATTCGCTTGCCCGTGCGACCATCCAGATGCGGCAGTGCCAACCTGGGTGTTTGGTATCTCGTCGCGCACCGTCCATGGGGGAGGAGATCGCAAGTCGATGTCTCCGTACACATAGCACCAGCCACCGTCCTCCTGGAACGAGAACCCGGCACACCCGGTGTCGTCGTCGCAATAGTCCATGCATTCAAGGTAGTCGGCAACTCCGTTTCGCATCTTATCCCTCACGTATTGGTTGACGCTGACGGGCCCTCTACACCAGCCTGGCATCGAGTCGCCGTATACCTTGCTCCGCGCCCCGTGGGTGTGTGTCATTGGCGTTACCGTTGGCCCTGTCATCGGCACCACTGTCGGCCCCGCCTGCGGTGACCACAGTCTGGGCACCACCTTGTAGAGCACGGACTGGCCGTCGTCCTCCCGTGGCGCGTCGAGAGGACCACCCGCGCACATGCCGTGGTGTGAGGTAACGCGCGTATAGCTGAAGATCTGACAGTTGATCTTTCCATAGCACTCAAAGGCGCAGTCCTGGAGGCTGTGGAGCTCTTGAAGGAAGAGGCGGCCCTCCGACGCTGCGACCTTGGTACCCGAGTGAAGAAGCTCCGAGCCTGCCATTGGCTGCTGGAGTGACCGTCTCCGCTGTGTCCCCGTGGAGGAGGCTGCTGCACCTGTGGGCGCTGCCGCTGCTGCTGCTGCCGCCTCGCCGGGTGTGCTCACCGGCGGCGGCCTCCATAGCTCCTCCCCGAGGGGAGGCCGTCGCGAGGGCGATCGCTGTTGGCCCGTACTCGTCCCCGCGCTATTCCAGGCGGCGATGACGAGGGCGGCCGGAACGGAGGACATGACCCATCGGGGGGGCGGTGGTGTAGTTGTTGTGCGCCAGTTCGACGTCAGCCCAGGCAATGTTGTTACTTGCTCGAAACGGCGGTTTGGTTGCGCACAGATCGAATTACCGTATACGCAGCCTGGTGAACGTAGGTGGGCCGAGATATTATTTTGGTTTTACGGCGATTTGTTTGCGAAGAGACGGAGGAGGAGACGGAGGAGGAGACGGAGGGAGGGGGAGGGAGGGAGGGAGGGAGGCGGAAGGATGGATCAGCAAGCAGCAGACAGATCGGCACCAACAGACAATTCAGCCAGTCAGTCCTACCGCGCTCCCACCCTCGCGTCAGATGCGATCGACACGCCGCCATTACCTTGCCATACGCCCTCAACGCTTCCGGCCGTACATAGCTACATACACACACACACACACACACACACACACACACACACACACACACACACACACACACACACACACACACACACACACACACACACACACACACACATCAGTAAGTAGTCGTAACCCACCTAACCTTCCCTTTCCGCCCTGCCTGCACCCCTTGGGGCCAGTTGACAGTCCGTCGGCCACAAGCACAACGTTGGCTAGGAGCTCCACAATGGAGGACTCGCCGGAACCCCAGGTGCGGCCACCGAGAGATTTAACCCCGGCTCTGGCGAGAGAGCTAAACCGACCCGGCGAGAACAGGACTTTTTGGACCTCGCTCGTACCATCGCACTGGCTGCCGGCCGCAGCGTCGGCCAGGCGGCGGTGCTGACCGGCGCTGGAGTCTATTTGGGCAGAGCAGGCCACATCTCCAAGGCGGGCACGAGGGTCCTCTCGGTGCTGTCGATGCGCGTCACCATCCCGTGCATGCTCTTCTCGCGAGTCGTGCCGCAGGTGAGCTGGGAGCTGCTGCTTGAGGCTTGGCCGATGGCGCTGCTGCCTCTCTTCTTTGTAGCGACGGGTGTCGACCCCTCGCGGCTCCGTCTCGAGCTCTACCTGCAGTCTTCTGAACCGTCTCGGAATTTCGCACAGGCCTCGCGCTTGGCTCAGCCGTCGTAAAGATCACGCGGCCGCCCGACTCCTTCCGCAAGCTCGTGGTCGCAGCCGTCGCCTTTGGCAGCAGCTAAAGTGGCAGGACGTGCAACCCTCGAATATGGGACGTTCAATGATGAGTGGCCACGTAGGCAACTCGACCGGCATGCCGATCGTCATCCTCTCGATGCTAATGCAGCAGATCGGCTACCTCTATGCCGAAGAGGAATCGGTCCGCTCTAGCCAGCCGCGCGCCTAGCACGGACGACGCTCGCGCATGGACAAGGGACACACGGGCGCAGCAACTGCAGCGGCCGAGAAGGCGCAACACTTCACTCCGTCGCCTCTGCCTCCACTCGCCTACTCACTCCGCTGCACGAGCGCCGTCCGTCCGGGACCGACGGCCGTTGACGTGCGCCGTGCTGCAAGTCCTCCCGCCGAAGCTTCTCGGGGCCTTCCCGCACTACAGGCCGGGATCGACGACCCAGTCGTCTACCTCTCGGTGCCCGCCTCTGCACCTACCCGCCTGCCGCCCGGGGGAGCCACCCCTGAGCCGTCTCGGCGCCTCCCTCCAGGTCTACCTCCTCACCTACCCTATCCTGCAGTGGTCGATCGGCAAGTGGCTCATGACGCCAGACGAGCCAGAGCTGCTCTCCGCCGTCGCAACCACACAGTACCCCTCCGCGGGTGCGCTCAGCGACATCGCTTCGCCGGCAGCGCGTACCCAGCCCTGCCTCAGCGCGGCGGTCTATGAGCAACTCCTCGACGCCAACGCCTCGCAACCCACCTCGCTCTCCCTCCTCTCGCTCCGCGACAGCGCGCGCGCAGCGCAGGCGGCGGCCCGCCCTCCCGCCACCGCCCTCCCGCCACCGCCCTCCCCGCCACCGCGGCGGGGGCGGAGGCAGCCCTCCTCTGAGCGCCTCTCGCGCCTGCTCCGCCAGGCGGCCGCCGCCTTCCTGCAAAAGCACGTGCTGCTGCCGCCCGTGGTTGGCATCCTGCTCGGCCTCGCGTGCACGTGGGACCCGGCGCGCCACCACTGCCACCACTGCCGGCCCCGCCGCCGCCGCCTCACCCCCCTCCGCCGCCGCTGGACCCTCGCGCCGCTCTGCTGCCCCGCCCCCCCTCCTACCACCCCTCCCCTCCCCCGGGCCAGGTGTACTATTCCCTCTGCGGCGGCGCGTTTGGGGAGCGGCTGCCGAAGCACACGCGCTGCCCGAGCGAGGGGGCGCCGCTCGGTTTCTTCTTCCGCGGCATCGAGACGCTCGGCTCCGCTGCAGTGCCGCTCAACCTGATCATGCTCGGCAGGTGCGCCTCCTTGAGCCGCCTTGTAGACACCCCCCCCCCCCAGAGAGAGAAGCGCACCCCTAGACACCTTCCTTCGAGGCTCCTCCTAGACCCCTCTGACACCGCCTCAGCCTCGTCGCCCGCCCGGCAGCTCCCTCGCGCGCGGGCCTGACTGGACGGCGCTGCCGGTGCGCTGCAACGTCGGCATCGTGGCGGCGAAGCTGGTGCTGATGCCCGCCTTCTCGACGCTGCTGATGCTCGGCGAACGCCCCCGCCGCCGCGCCGCACTGCCGCGGAGGCCGTCTCCTCACATTCCTCCTGCCCCAGCAGGACTCAACCTCACCGTCGGACGGCACGGAGCCGGATGGTTCGCGCTCCGCTCGCCATACGACCAGGCGCAGCGGACACGCCTCGGCTGAACCTCGGCTACACTTTGGCTACACAGCTACACTTAGACTACACTTGGGCTACTCATTGACCACACACCTGGCCTAGATTCTCGGCTAGACTTCGGTTGCATCCGACTCCGTTCGCCGTGCGGCCAGATCTTCCACCTTGCGGCGGTCGCCGTGACTGCGACGCCGACCGCCAACAACGTGGTCATCATGTGTTCTCTCTACGGCTCAGACCGCGACACCGCCGCGATGGCGACCGTCACCCTCGCAGCACCTGCTCGCTGCACTTCACAGCGTCTATTTATTCGTCAAGCTCTGAGCAGGCGACCGCCATCTTCTCGCAGTACCTCCTTGCGCCGCTGCTGCTGCCATGCACCCTCACCCTGGCCATACTCACCTTCCACGCCCTCGACCCTTTGCGGTGAGCGCACGCACGCGCGGGCGTGCGGCGTGCTCCATCTCGGGTCGCCGCAGTGCACGGCGCATCCATCTTCAACTTTTGCTTTCCATCCGCATCAGTCTCTGGGCTCCGGCCTCCGGGGCCTCTCTTGTCGCATTAAAATAAATAAATAAATAAAAACGGACACCACTGTGAGATGGGTAAAAAGCTAAAGGAACAGGTCCCCGCCCGTGCGATCTTTGTGCAGGGTTCTTTGTGGGTGTGGTCGGCGACTACGGGGTGTGGAGGGTGAGTTGACCAAGGGGTTGTGCGCCGGGCCCTCCTGCTCTGCTCCAGCCGGTAGACAAGTCTTGTCATCAACAGAGTAGAAGGATCTGACCTCGGGGCCGATGTGACCAAGCGCTGGTAGCGTGGTTTTACCTCACACCCATGGTCTCACAGTGTGCCGGCAGTCGCCGAGCAGTGTCGCTCACACAAGCCGCAGCACAAGTGACTGAGGGCCAGTGAGGGCGAGCCCATCGCTGTCACAGCTGTGGCAGCCGCACAGTAGGCTGTGTCAACTGTGCAGAGTGTGTGAGCAGCAGAGGAGCTGCTCTCCAGGCTTCTGACGCAAAGAGCTGCATGCCATCGAAGGCGCTGTCGAGGTTCGCCGAGCGCGGCGCAGGTTGGAGGACACCGTCACCGACGAGCGCGTTGGACTTTTCACTCCGGACAAAGACGGCGACACGCACACGAGCTGCGGCCGTGTCGCCGTCATAGCGGCGAGGCGTGGGACCGTCTGTGGCGAGGTGGGTCGCGTCCTCCGATTTCCGTCAACCCAGCATCCACACCCTCTAGCCGGGGTCGTCCTCCCGATGCCGGCATCGCCGATGGGGGACTTCACTCGCAGTAAAAACCCCTCCATCAACGAGCTCCGTGCCCTCTTAAATCTCCTCCTTGGACACAGACACGTGTTCTGATAATTTATTGACAGTACAATAACGCTAAACGCAACAAACAAACACCTTTCAAGGAGACGATGAAGCGAAACTCGACCTGAACTCCGAGCGCGCGCTGCCGCTGGAGCGGCCTGGAGCCAAAACTAAAGAGAGAACAGAACGTGCAGCGCCAGCGCTCTTGAGCGTTGACGGGGTTAGAGGTTGAAGATGAACTATCTACCTACGGCGGGGCGACTTGAGATGCAGGACATGTTGTGGAACAGTCCCGGCGTCCCGGATGTCGTCGAGGCGCAACGCTTCCAGCCGTCTCCGAGTCCGTTGTCGAGGTCGCTGTCTGAGAGCGGCAGCGCCAGCTCTTGCGCAATCGTCACTATGCTATTGACCGTCTCAATAAGAGGGGCAGAGGTGTAGTAGTAGAGCTCTCGAAACGCCGGCCCGGCGACACACGAGGACGGCTGGCTAGCGTCCGCACACCAGCGCGTGTGCATGTTCTCCTCGCTCTCGTCAGCGACGGGCGGAGCTGTGCGGGCGTTGCCGAGACTCACGCGCCACCATTCGGTGTAGCGATAGTCCAGGTCGCCGTCGACGACGCGGATCGTATAGCCCATTCCTACCGCTTTGTCCTTACCCCCCATGTTCGGCAACTGTGCCGGTTCGCCGTACGAGGGGCCGTAGGTGACCATGGTGCGGTGGAATTGCGAGAAGGCCACCGTTTTGGCGGGCGTCCGCGACGGGTCGAGCAGCGTCGGCAGCAGCGAGGTTCCAGCCAGCTGGTGGTTGGGTGGGATGTAGAACGTTCCTGGCGCCCGCTCCTCGACGAGGGCAATCAGCGTCGGGTATATGTCAACCAGCTCGGCGACACCGACCGCGTCTGTCCCGGGCTGTGGCAGCCACGGAGAAGCAAAGATGAGAGGCACCCGCGTGGCCGCCTCAAAGTTGGTGTGCTTGGCCCAAAAGCCGCTCCGGTCGCCCAGGTGAAAGCCGTGGTCGCTGGTGAAGACGGTGATCGTGTTGTCCGCGTGGCCTCCCTCTTGGAGTGCGGCCGTCAGCTTGCCAACCTGCGCGTCGATGAAGGAGATGCAAGCGAGGTACCCGTGCAGCAAAGCGCGCGCCTCGGGGAGAGTGGGCGTTGGCATGAGGTAGCAGCCGACCGCCCCAGCGGTTCCGTCGCACGTCTTGGAGTTAGGCACGCCGGGCCAGAGGGCAAACGGGTTGCGAGGCTGGTAGTTGGTCGCACCAAACTTGAAGATCTCGGTGCCGAGCGGCGCGGTGAACCTCATCGTGCCGTTGGGCATCCGTCGAATCCCGTCGTAGCTGTCAGGCACCACGGCCTCGAACTGACTGGGCTGATACAGGTCCCAGTATTTCTTTGGTGCGTTGAACGGCAGGTGGGGCTTCTTGTAGCCCATGGCAAGGAAGAACGGCTGCGAGTCGGCGGGGCGGCCGCGGAGCCACGCGGCAGCGTCATCAGTCCATGCTCCGTCGTCGTATGCGCCGTCCTGAACGGTGGCACCGCTCGAATTCTGGCCCATATCGTAGGCTGCAACTTGCCGGTCGCCGTCCACGCGCTCGAGCTGCGCCTTGGTCCAGCCTTCACGCACCGTGCCATCGTCGTTGTAGATCCACATCCCCTCAAACCGGTTGAAGTATTCGTCGTAGCTGCGACCAACCTCGCGCTCGTTTCTGCCCTCGTGCAACACCTTCCCATATGCGCGCACAAAGTAGCCGTTGTTCCGGAAGTGTTCAGGCAGCAGCGTGAATGGGACTTCATCTGGCTCGACTTCGCGCACCTGGTCGGTCTTATCGAGCGTCCACGACCCGGTCTGGTCCGGGCGCAAGCTAGTGAGGAAAGACGTCCTCGACGGCGCGCACGTAGCGATCTGAGCGTACGCGTGCGCTAAGGAGACCCCGCTCGCTTTGAGGGCGTCGATGTGAGGC
Organism: Emiliania huxleyi CCMP1516; assembly: GCF_000372725.1. Lineage (NCBI taxonomy): Eukaryota > Haptophyta > Isochrysidales > Noelaerhabdaceae > Emiliania > Emiliania huxleyi. The sequence continues at coordinate 582,153 of NW_005198537.1, read as the reverse complement.
GTGTGCGCCGGGACGGGCACCTCGAGCGTGAGGTCGTCCGAGACAATGAAAAGCACGTTGGGAGGAACGACCAACCACGGCGGCCGTGATGGCGACGGTGGCGGCGGCGGCTTTGGCGTCAGAGATGACTTGCGGTAGATGCAGTTGTCCGATTTCTCAACCTCCCTGTAGGCCGATCTGGTGCACAGCCGAAAGCCACCACCGGTGCATCCCCAGTCTCTGATTCCGGCGCAGTCATCCAAGGAGGTGCACGTCTCTAGTGCCTGCTCAAGCGTCACGATGGCTTGCCCCGCTCTTACGGTGGCACAGTGCACGCCGACCACGAGGTGGTAGTCGGAATGAGGCAGACGCGGAGGAGGCAGGGACGGGGGGGGCGGGGGAGTAGACCGTGGAATCAAACACTCCGAGCATCCCATGCACGAGGTGGACCAAGAGCATTTGTTTTCCCACTGCTGAGTATGGGCACGGCACCAGAATAAGCACTCCAGTACCAGCGAGTCGCACTCTTTGCAATTTCCACATGCCGCCTCCCAGCCACACTTCGTCAGCCAATTGTTACCATTGACGGCGCAATATGTTTCGCATCCTGGTGTTACGCCCGGTCCCGATGTTGGTGAAAGTGGCGGCGCTAAAGAGGGCGGCGGCGGCGGCGGCGGCGGCGGCGGCGGTGGCGGCGGCGGCGGCGGCGACTGCGCCGAGACCGGCGGTGGCCAGGGTGAGGGCGGCAAGGGTGGCGGTGGCAAGGGTGGCGGCGGCAAGGGTGGCGGCGGCAGCAGCGGCGGCAGCGGCTGCGATAGTGAGGGCGGCGGCGTTGAGGGCGGCGGCGGCGGCGGCAAAGGGCGCGGCGGCAAGGGTGAGGGCGGCGGCGGCAGCGGCGGCGGCGGCGGCGATAGTGAGGGCGGCGGCAGCGGCGGCGGCGGCGGCGGCGGCAAAGGTGGCGGCGGCAAGGGCGAGGGCGGCGCTGAGGGCGAGGGTGAGGGTGGCGGCGGCGAGGGTGGCGGCGGCAAGGGTGAGGGCGGCGGCAGCAGCGGCGGCGGCGGCGAGGGTAAGGGCGGTGGCGTTGAGGGCGGCGGCGGCGGCGGCAAAGGTGACGGCGGCAAGGGTGAGGGCGGCGCTGAGGGCGAGTGTGAGGGTGGCGGCGGCGAGGGTGAGGGCGGCAAGGGTGAGAGCGGCGGCGGCAGCAGCGGCGGTGGCTGCGAGGGTGAGGGCGGCGGCGTTGAGGGCGGCGGCGGCGGCGGCAAAGGTGGCGGCGGCAAGGGTGAGGGCGGCGCTGAGGGCGAGGGTGAGGGTGGCGTAGACGGTGGGGTGGAGGGCGGAGGCGGCGAGGGCGGCGGAGGCGACGGGGGCAGCGGAGGCGGCGGCGACAGCGACGGGGGGGG
>NW_005198537.1:580183-580674 GCF_000372725.1 Emiliania huxleyi CCMP1516 | reverse complement strand
CGCCAGCGGCGCGCTCGATGGTTCAGTGAGCGCCATCGAGCTCGGATGCGGCACGGGCGAAAACCTTGTGTGCCTCGCCGGTGCTGCAAGGGCCGTCACCGGCGTCGACATCGCGCCGGTCGCAGTCGTCGCAGCGCAGGAGGCCATCACCCGCTCTCGGGTGCAAAACGCCAGAGTGCTCGAGGCGGATCTGCTGGCTCCGCCCGATGAGCTCCAGGGCGCATTCGACTTCGCGTTCGACTGCCAGACTTACCAGTGCCTCCGACAGGTAGGCGTCGACGGCGGCGGTGGTGGCGACGACGGCGATGGGGGTGGCGGCGATGGCGACGGTGGCGACGGCGGCGGTGGCCTCGGAGGCGGGGGCGACGGGGGCGACGGAGGAGGGGGTGACGGCGACGGGGGAGTTTCGAGCGGCGCCTTCGGTGGGGGCGACGGCGATGGGGGTGTTGGCGGCGGAGGCGGGGGCGACGGGGGCGACGGAGGAGGGGGCA
>NW_005198537.1:579972-580075 GCF_000372725.1 Emiliania huxleyi CCMP1516 | reverse complement strand
GACGGTGGCGACGGAGGCGGGGGCGACGGCGGCGGCGGTGGGGGCGATGGCGATGGCGGTGACGGCGACGTAGATGACGACGACGGCGACGACGATGGTGGCG
>NW_005198537.1:517829-577040 GCF_000372725.1 Emiliania huxleyi CCMP1516 | reverse complement strand
TGGGGGTGGCGGCGACGGAGGCGGGGGCGGCGGTGGCGACGGGGGAGGGGGTGGCGGCGGCGGCGGTGGGGACGATGGCGATGGGGGTGGCGGCGATGGCGACGGAGGCGGCGGCGGCGGTGGCGACGGAGGCGGGGGCGGCGGTGACGACGGAGGCGGGGGCGACGGCGGCGGCGGCGGTGGGGGCGACGGCGGCGGCAGCGGTGGGGGCGACGGAGGAGGCGACGGCGACGGGGGAGGGGGCGACGGCGGCGGCGGTGGGGGCGATGGCTGCGACGGAGGTGGCGGGCTGGTAGTGCAAGCGGGAGCGCAGCCGCTACACGCCTTCCAATTGCACTTGTAGGTCCACGGATTGCTGTTTCCCAGGCAAAAGAGGGCGCACTGCGACATAGGCGAAGAGGGCGGCGGCAGCGGCAGCGGCGGCGGCGGCGACGGCGGCGGCGGTGGCGGTGGCGGCGACGGAGGCGGTGGCGGGGGGGAGGGCGATGGCGGCGAGGGTGACGCTGGTGACGGCAAGGGCGAGGGCGGTGGTGGCAAAGGAGGTGACGGCAGTGGCGGAGTCGGCGGTGTTAACGACCGGCAGCCTCGAATCACGATTTCAGCTCCGCTTTTGACATTCTGCAGCACATCGCAGCTCGACGTGAGCGCACACCTGGTGGGCGCGGGCGAGAGTCAGCGCAAGCGAGAGAAGCGGTGGGGAAGTGGGGAAGTGGGACAGAGGCGGTGGAGGCTGCTCGTTCGCATCTGCATGACGCTGCCAGCCACCCTTCCAGGAGGAGAAGAAGCGACACAATGGTGTCGCCGTGCAGAGGCCACGGCAGCCTTCTTCACCGCCCGCGACGAAGCCTGTGGACAGAGCCCCACTGCCGCAGTACTGATGGGCCGTCTCGGTCTGCACGGGACTGTCGCAAATCTTGGAGGAGGACGGCGGTGGTGGCAGCGGTGATACAACTGGCGGTGGCAGCGATGGTGACGGCAGTGGCGGAGTCGGCGGTGTTAACGACCGGCAGCCTCGAATCACGATTTCAGCTCCGCTTTTGACATTCTGCAGCACATCGCAGCTCGACGTGAGCGCACACCTGGTGGGCGCGGGCGAGAGTCAGCGCAAGCGAGAGAAGCGGTGGGGAAGTGGGGAAGTGGGACAGAGGCGGTGGAGGCTGCTCGTTCGCATCTGCATGACGCTGCCAGCCACCCTCCCAGGAGGAGAAGAAGCGACACAATGGTGTCGCCGTGCAGAGGCCACGGCAGCCTTCTTCACCGCCCGCGACGAAGCCTGTGGACAGAGCCCCACTGCCGCAGTACTGATGGGCCGTCTCGGTCTGCACGGGACTGTCGCAAATCTTGGAGGAGGACGGCGGTGGTGGCAGCGGGGGAGCCGGCCCGTCGAGGCACTCCTGACACCCTGCACAGATTCTGAAGCTGCATTTCCGTGGGGACTGCCGTGCTGCACACCAAGCTCTGCAAAGCGGCGTGGGAAGTGATCGTAACTGCAGCGAGCGCGGTGCAGTCGGCGACAGCGCCTGCGTAGGCGGCAGTGCACGCGACCCCACATCCATTATGCTGGCAAATTGTGACACGGTCCGTGAGCAATGGTCGACGGCACGGGCGCCGCGTGCTGACTTCGCGTCCTTCGCGAAGCGTGGAAATTGGGTTACTAGTAGCGCTAAACTGAAACCCTGATAAGGGCCGCCTTTCGGATTTGCTTTGGGGCGCTTTTGGGGGCCAAAACAATCAAAACAAAACCAAAGGCGATCCCAAATCCAAATCGCAAACGTAGAAACCCAAAAGAGAAAGAACAGACTCACTTGTCATAGGAGAGCAGCCAGCACGCAGCAAGCAGGAGGTGACCTAGCCAATACTAAAGCCGTACATGCACGACCTGCGGACGACACATGGCATGTGCATGTGCATGTGCATGTCATGTCATGTGCATGTGCATGTAGGAGGTGAAATGACAAGGCTTGTGGCACAACTTCCATGCAAGGACGCACGAGAGCGAAAACAAACTCAATAAAGGAACGATAGGGGGGAGGCAGGCCCGAGGTCTGAAGCTCACCCATTGAGGAAGTGAGAATGCTCGGCCCACCCCTGATCCTGCTGAACAAGCCTCCTCTTGTAGCTCGATCGGTCACACCGCCATCACCGAGGAGAGGGGGACGACACTGCTTCGGCAGCGTGCACCTCGATCCTGTACCGTGTTTATTATGACCCCCCCCAATGAACACTCCAGTGAGGGAGGGCGAGACGATCGAGGGGCCCCGTGTCCCCGTAGCCGTACACCACGCGCGGAATCGACCCTATATATCCACAATCCAGTGCTCATTCGATCCTCAAGTGCTCAAGGAACGGAGAACGGTATTTGGCTTTTTTGCGTTTTGCTTTTGGGGGGCCAACAGACTGGGGTTGGGATTGTACTTTAGATATTACGCGTCACGAAGTGGAACCCACCGCAACGAGCCACACAGAACGAGGAGAGCCGCACGCCATCGGTGCGTCGCCACCAGGACGGTGGTGACGACTACGCTCAAGTGAACCGCCGGCAGATAGAGATGCAGACGGAGGCCAGGGCTCGCCGGACGAGGAGCTGCTAGCCGCGCGTCATCCGCATGTACGGTCGAGGGCGACGACGTCTGCTTCGCGCCGCCGCCGCCGCCGCCGCTGCCGCCGCTGCCGCCCAGGACCCACAGCGGCTTGGAGACGGCCCAGCCGAGCGTCACGGGGGCAGGCCACGCGACACCGTCCACGAGAGCGAGCGCGTTGACGACCGAACCAAAATGGCTCGGCGGGTCGAAGAGCTGCTCGAGCGGCGAGTAGAGCTGGAGGCCTCTCAGCATGCTGCCAACGGCGAAGAGGCGGCGCGGGCGGATCTTGCCGATCCCAAAGGCGAGCTGCCGAAGCGCCTCTTCCTGCTGCTCGGGAAGCACACCTCCCTTCCTCCTCTGCTTCCAGCTCCGGCTCTTGACCACGTAGGACGAAGCTGCATCGCGGACAAACGTGAAGTCGTCGGCGAGAACGCTAAAGAAGGGGTTGACAACGCTCAGCGCATAGAGCAGCCGGCGTGCCCACCGTGTCACGCGACGTGCGCTGCGCGCTTCTTCCTCGCCCTCGTCGCCACGTGGTGGCCTCGTGACAAGGACGAGGAGTACGGCGGCGGAGACCAGTGTCACCGGCAGCCGGACCACGTCAACCCACGTTAATGCGACGGGATCGGCAGGTACAAACGGCTCCAGTACCGCACGCGCCCAGTCTGCCGGTCGGAACGGTGAAGGGGGCGGAGGCAGCAAAGCTGGTTGGTTGCGACCGTGGAGTCCCATCTTCTCGTTGACAGCAACGGGACAGTCAGAAGTCAGCGCTGGGTATTCACGTAAACGCACAACCTGGGCCCGAAATCGCACAGCGTCACGCAACACGGGGTCCCTGCTATTCACAGCCTTGTTATGAGAAGGGCGCGGACTGGCGCGGACTGGCACACACACCGGCTCACCATTGTTATGAGAAGAAAATACGTCGTACGGCGCTATGCGCTGGTCTGTGAGAGGTTGAGGTGCGAGCCCTGGAGGCCCTGGGGAGGGGGGGAGACTACCCGCGGGCGGGCCTCTCCGGTGAGCTGGAGCGTCCGCGTGTGACCTTGTCGCGAAGGGCGAAGCAAGTGCCACGAAGCGCTATTACCTGCTCTCAGCTCACCACCACGCCGTCTCTGTCGCTCTCCTGGCTCAGGCCCATCAGTAGCAACCCTGATCTGTCCCAGACCGCACTTATCTCGGGTCTTCAAGCTTACACCGGCTCGTGATGCCACGGAGAGGGCTCGTGATTGGTCGCTGGTGGACCCCATCAGAGGCGATTGCGACGGATTTCCGGAGGTCAATACCGGCGCCACCGACCGTGAAATGTACCGATCCACAACCCTCATGCACCAGACGCATGGATGCAGTCATAATATGTAGGCCTTCTCTCCCAATCTTTTGAGCAATAGCCGCAAGTAGTACTTTATCTATCTGCAGTAATCTGCAGTATCTGCAGTATCCGCGGTATCCGCGGTATCTGGGTCGTCTGTGGCAACAGGCGGGTGAAATCATGCACCGCCAGTGCTGTGCGAGGCTCAGCAACAGCATGCTGCATGGCACTCGCATCCACTTGCCTCACCCTCGGCAGTGCCGCGGCGAGAGGGTCGGCGAGAGGGAGCCTCCTGGTTTTGCACGGACAATCGCTTTGGCTCTTTGCCCCTACCCGGGCATATGCTGCACTCCAGTAAGAGTCAAGTGAGGAGCACCCAGCCTGTTTGACAGTCGCTGATTTGGATCGCACATGAAGGCAGGAGAGCCCGCAACGCATCTATCTACCCGCTTCGGCCGTCAAGTTTTGCGTCGCTGCTGGCCAATGCCTCTGGCAGTGCATATTCAGCTTTTGGCAGCTGTTCCACCGAGGCTGTGGGGTGCCGCAGCCGCTGTTGTATAGCGCAGTCGGCACCCACCCGTATCTGCAGTATCTGCAGTATCTGCAGTATCTGCAGTATCTGCAGTATCTGCAGTATCTGCAGTATCTGCAGTATCTGCAGTATCTGCAGTATCTGCAGTATCTGCAGTATCTGCAGTATCTGCAGTATCTGCAGTATCTGCAGTATCTGCAGTATCTGCAGTATCTGCAGTATCTGCAGTATCTGCAGTATCTGCAGTATCTGCAGTATCTGCAGTATCTGCAGTATCTGCAGTATCTGCAGTATCCGCGTACAAGCGGCGAAGTCTGTGGTATTGAAGTATGCATACTTCGCCATACTTCGACACTTGTATGTGGGAGGTATGGCAGTATTGTGCCGCCTCTCTCGCAGTATTGCAGTACGAGGAGGCCGGACGCCGGTATCCGGGTACCGGGCGCACTGGGCACTGCTACAGCAGTACGGATACCTGGCCCTACCACAGTGTGAGTCCTTGTCAGGTATGGCAGTATGGCGCTGACTTCCTAATGTACCCCAGTATAGCCAGCCATTTGTGGCGTACGGATACTTTATACCCTACTTGGCCCTGTCCCCTGAACACGGTTTATTGTAGTAGTTAGTTCTGCTGGATCTTGTATGTTACAGGCCTGTTGAGTGCGGGGCGTGTCAGTCTGCGGCGAGCGCGTGTGGCGCGAGCCCGCACATTGAGGGCCCAACAGGAGAATCGTGCTTTTTGGGTTGGGTTGGGTTGGTTGGGTTGGGTTGGGTTGTTCCGCGTGAGGTTGGGTCGTCGGCGCGAAGGGTGAGGCGGAGCGTCGGTAGGGAGCGGACTGGAGGTGGAGCCGCCAAGATGCCCGACGCCCCGCCCATACCGCTCTCGATCCAGTGGAGGAGTCCTCCTGATCCTCAGCAGTCGGCGGCCCGGACTGATCATTCCACGTTTTGTGCCGTACGCGCCATTCGAACTCAGTATTCACCTCCTTCGCATCTTTCCTATCGATGAGGTTTGAAGATTTGCTTTTTTAAATTAAACGCAAGGGCTCTGTGCAAGATCATGTCGTCGACGCCACACACAAACAACTAACAAGGTTCAATGAGGGGGAGGGGCTGAGGGGCGCGTGAGGGTCGGGCCCCTGCGCCGCCTACTTAGAGCGAGCCCCTGCGCCACTCACGCGCCCCGCGCCGCGACGAGCGCGAGGAGGTGCCCGAGGACCAAGCCCTCGAGCCGAAGGTCCACCTCGTCGTAAGCGCCCGCCGCTGCCGCCACCGCCGCGCCGAGCTCCGCCGCCTCGATCGCCTGGTCGATGGCGCGGTTCGCCTCGCGCTGGGCCGCGTCGGCGGGGAGGTGGGCGGTGGGCGAGACGGGGGCGGACGGATCCGTGCCCTCGCCGCCGGCCCCTCCACCTCCGCCTCCGCCTCCCTCGCCCTCGCCGCCTCCACCTCCGCCTCCGCCTCCGCTTCCGCCTCCTCCGCCTCCTCCGCCTCCCCCGCCTCGCTCAACCTCGCGGGTCAGCTCCACCACCGCCTGAGCCAAGTCGTTCTTCGACCGGCGCAGCGCCGCCGCCGCCTTGCGAGGGCCAAACCCCATCGCCACGAGGCTCTGCACGAGCGCGCGCGTCTGCCGGCGCCGCTCGGCCGCGTCGCGCTCCTCGGCCACCTCCGCCGCGTGCCGCGTGAGGGCGAACTCGGCCGCGCGGGTCACGTCTTTGCCGGTGGCGAGGAGGGCGGCGCGCGCGCTCCGGAGGGGCACACCGAGCTCGAGGAGCGACGCGATCTGCAAGGGGGGCGGGGAGGGGGGGGGGGGGGAGGAGCTGGCGGAGGCCGGCGAGGGCGGCGGGTGCGGCGGCTCGCGGCGGCGTGCGCACCCCTTTGGCTGGTCGTGCGGGCAGATGGAGAGCTCCTGCCGCAGCGACTCGGCGCGCGCTAGGTCCGATCGCGCGTCGTGCGCCTCGCCGCGGTAGAGACGGAGGGCGCCCTGCAGCAGGTGGAGCCGGACGTACACGGCGCGCTCCCGCCACGCACCTGTCCAGAGGAGACATCGCCATGGAGGCCCTCTCCCTCTGCGCTCTCGCTCCGCACTCCCTCTCCGCTCTCCCGTCCTCTGCCCTCTCCCGGGGCAGGGCGGCACTCGCCGTCGTCGCGCGCTGCCAACCGCTCGAGCGACGCGCCGTGCAAGCCTATAGGTATCGACCTGATTCCTGACTCCTTCGCCGCCAGCCCCCGGCGGGCCATGGACACCTCGCAGCAGCGCGGCGACCCTCTCGAGCCTGCGTGTTGCCTGGGCCAGAGGCGGGGGGCGGGGAGGGTGGAGGCGCGCCGCACAGGGAAGCGCTTCTGGCGGCTCCGACCCCTGTCGCCTGGTCGAGAGTGGCCGCCTCGACCGTCGAGGAGCGAGCGAGCAGCTGCTGCAGCGTCACCACCCACACGCACTCGAGGCTGCAGAGCGCAACGTTGTCGCCGAGGGAGGCGAAGCGCGGCGAGAGGAGCGCGAATGCCGCCTCCGCCTCCTCGAGCAGGTGCTTCGCCTCGGAGAGGCTCGCCACGCAGCCGCCTCCCTCCGGCCCGCCGCCCTCCTCCCCGCCTCCCTCCTGCTGCCCCTCTCGCGTGGCCGCCTCGTCGATTCCCTCGCCCTTTGAGAGGGCGATGGCCGCCTTCAGCTCAGCCTCCTCCTCCTCTGCCAGCGGAGGTGGCAGCGACTCGAGCGCCGCGCGCAGCCGGCGTGAGAGTGAGCCAATATGTGCCGTCGCCTTTGCGTGCAGGAGCGCGCCGAGGGAGAAGGCCTTCCGGTCCGCCGCTGGAAGCTCGATCTTGCTCCCGTCCTGGTTCGAGATCTCCAGCTCGTACCCGCCGCCCGCGCCGCCCGAGTCCCGCTCGGCCAGCAGAGACGCAGCCCGCTCAATCTCACGCAGCTTGGCCATGCGCGCTTCCTGGGCCGCCGCGCCGCCCGCCGGCCGCGCGACGAGCATGCACGCCGCGCCGTCAGTGATACCAAGAGTGTCGATTGGGCGGTCGCCATCCGTGATTGTGTCGAGCCGACGGCCCTTGACGATCACGTGCGAGATGTGAAGGGATGGATTGGCGTGCCCGGTTGTGGCGAGGAGTGCCGACAGCGTGTCGCCGGTGCGTACGCTCACGGCCGAAGGCGGGGCGCCCTTGGAGCACAGCTTGACCGAGATGGAGGTCATCTGAGGCAGCCTGGATCGGCCGCCGTGTTCGTCCGACCCCTCCACACCCCTACAGCGGCACCCCTACGGCTGTACCCTGGCGAGGTACTCCCACGCCTCTCGGGGTTTTTGTCTGGCCGAGTCAACCCGAGATGCTGGGGCGAGCCTCGGCGAGACTGCGTCAGCTGTTCCCACAGCAGGCTGGAAGTACCTCGCCAGCCCCTACCCCTCCCGCCGTGTTAGGGCCTACCCACCCGCACTCTACTCCAGCGCATCGACCCCATCGTGATCGACGATGCGCGGGGTCGCCGCCCATCGAGCATGCAGACTCATCAGGTCTCAGCAGTGAGTGAGTGTGCCCAGACACAAGCCACAGGCCACCCCGCCCCACGTGACCAAAAGTAAAAAGCACCTCACGCTAGATTTGCCTCGTTGCGAATTTTCTAGAGACACGTGGACGTGCAATTTTGCAAGAGCCGGCACGTGTGTGTTTTTGAGCCGCGCTCACCGCCCGCGGCATCTCTCAGTGCACTACGATTTTCAGAACACAAAAAGACACACAAGGGCACGCTGGCTGGAGCCTATGGCAACGCGCGCTCCCACTTCGCGTCGGGGTGCAGCCGGGTAGTATTTTCCCGGGGTACGGGTAGTATTTTACAAGGCTCTCGCACGACACTAGGCACGCTGGCGCGTAAAAGAGAAAGCGGATACCGAACAAGAACACAACGGACTCTCTCACATGACAAGCTATAAAAGAAACTTCGCACCTTCGTTATAGTGTGACGGTAGTGTGACGGTCGCTCACACTGAAGAGAGAGTGAGCTTTTCCGTGCGCCCCTCTCCCACCCCCACAAAAGAAATGATCCGGGAAATTTACGCGGTAATTATGTAGAAGCACAGCGTGACATCATGCGCAGCCCTCCGTCAAACTCCTCACGGCCGACACCAAGTGTGTCAACTACCGGCACATCAAGAGCTCTGAGCGGTGCTACGTTGTCATCGTGGAACGCGCTGGCGCCAAGACTGCCATCGACCGCTTTGAGACGCGGGAGGAGGCTGCGTCCTGCTACACGCGCACGCCCGAGGGCTGAAAGAAGCGGCCAAGCTCGCCAAGGCGGAGGCGCAGGAGATGACGAGCGCCCAGGCCATAGCGGCGGCCGTCGAGGAGGGGCTGGTGCTGCACACGGGCGGCGGCGGCTCGGGCTTTGTGGGCGTCTAATAAACGCCAAAGACGTGCAAACTGCCTTCTTGGCACGCGTGTGGCGCGGCGGCAAGTTCGCGAACCTCGGCTGCTTCTGGTCGGCTGAGGCGGCCGCTCTCTGCTACGCCCGCTCGCCCGAGGGCTGGGCGGCGGCGGAGGCCAAGCGCGCAGAGGTGCGCCGCCGGCGATGACAGCTGCTGCCGCGCTGAAGGCGGCGGAGGCAGAGGGGCTGGTGCTGCCCACGTCCAGCTCCTCGGGCACGCGCTTCCTGGGCGTCTACCGCACCTGCCCGCGGACACGACTGCCCTTCCACGCCTCTTTAAAGCGCGACGGACTCGAGATCATCCTCGGCCGCTTCGCCACCGAGGAGGAGGCCGCCCTCTGCCGCGCGCGCGAGCTCGCCCAGGCCGCCGGCCCCGCCGCCGCCGACGACGAGCTGGCCCTCACTTGCTCTGCCTCGAGCCGATCGACGCCGACTCTCACCCGGTCGCCACCGCCTGCCGGCACATCTACTGCCGCAAGTGCATCGTCGACTGGGTTTCAAACCATGAGGCAACCTGCCCGCTGTGCCGCGAGCCGCTCGAGGGGGCGTCGGGGCAGCTCACGGCCCCGTGCCGCTGCTGGCCGCCGCGGACTCGAGCACCGCCCCGCAGCGCGGCGGCGCGGCTGGACGCCCCGCGAGTGGCGGCAGATGCTCGACCAGCAGGCCTCCCTCGAGGCCGATTTTTGAGGGCCATGAAAGTTTAAGGTGTTGCGCTGCGCTGCGCAAAAGGGGCGGGGCGCGGGTGCGCGCGGCCCGCCGAGAGCTCGTTTTGGAGATCAGACCTTTCGATGTTCATGCTTGCAATGTCTATCTATCATGCTTCATCCTTCATGACACGACACGCGGTGGTGGGAGCTGCAGCTGGTGGAGCTGTCAGATCGATCCTGGCGGGTGGGGAGTGGGGGGCGTGGCTGGGCATGCAGATCCGCCAGTCGGCCCGGCCTCTGACGTGGTGCTGCCGCTGCATTCGCTGAAGAAGAGAGGTGCGACTTGATTGGAGGCACTGGAGGAACCCCCGATGTCGCGATGCGGTCCCGCTTTTCCGCGATCATTTCGTCCGTCCAATCGAAGGAAGCGCCGGATCGCCCATGTTATGGAGTCAGCCAAACTTGAACCGATGTTCTTCGCCAGATTCCGTGGTTTTTGCACGGTACTCGGATTTTCGCTATTTGGTTGTGTGGGTGTGTATTCCGGGATTAGTCAATGGTACCGCGTCGGCGACGCGGGCGCCTTGCGGGCAGAGCCCTTAGTTAGCCACCCTTTGTCTTGCGCGGTCAAACAAAAGATAATTGGAAGCACTTCTCGCTAAGCTAAAATACACTGAGAGAGAAAGGGGGAGGGAGAGAGAGAGAGAGAGAGAGAGAGAGGGAGGGAGGGAGGGAGGGAGGGAGGGAGGGAGAGAGAGAGAGAGAGAGAGAGAGAGAGAGAGAGAGAGAGAGAGAGAGAGAGAGAGAGAGAGAGAGAGAGAGAGAAGTACACTGAAAAAATCTCTCAACAGCACTCTCTCTCGCGGCGACCGGCGTGCACCTCGTCCTCGATCCTGTACAGTTGTACCGTGTTTGTGATGACCCCTCCCAATGAACACACAGTGAGGGAGGGCGAGACCCGAGACGATTGAGGGATCCCGTACAATGCCTTCAAGAAATCAAGAAATAGATTGCCCGCGATTAGAGGAGCTGGCGAGCAGGGGAGAGAACGAGGACGAGAGTGAGAAGAACGAGAGGTGGCATGAAGGTCGCTGCGAGAATTGGTGAGAAACTGCGAAGAGAGATAGGAAGTGGTAGAGGCCCGAGGGTGGGCGACGGCTAGCACCACACTTCTCTCCTTAAAATCCCGAATAAATAAATAAATAAATAAATAAATACAACGGACATCCCAAGCTAGAGCTGGGTCGAGGAGCTGCCATTGGCTAACAAATTCTTTCTTTCTTTGGCGGTCGAGCCGTGTGCGAACGCTACGACTTGGCTCGGTGAAAATGAAGGCATCGCGAGTCTGCCTGCTAGCCGTGTTCGGAATCATGTCGGGTGCCGCTGCGGTCAAGCTTCCTGCGCCAGCATTTGGGCGCCGCGTCGCCGCCGCCACCTTTTCGGCGGCTGTGAGCGCCGTGCCTCTGCCGTCGTCGGCTGCAGCAAAGAAGACATTTGCCGACGCCGCCAATGATCCCGACGCCATCTATCTGGTCGAGTGCGGTCGGGCCGACACCGAGTGCCTGCAGCGCAAGCGCGAGCTGACGACTGCACGCTCGGCCGGATACCTGAATGGCGCGGTGGGCGAGTTTGGCGGGCTGTACGCGCTGTGGTACTTCTGGAAGGGGCCTGGGAAGCAGAGTCGGGAGTGAGCAGAGCATGATGGAGTCTGGAGCGAACGGAGCTTGGCATGGCCGCAGGCGGTAGATTTGTCTGTGTACCGGTTTTACGACGAATTCCACGAACCCCACGTAGATTTGTGACATTGTACGGCGGAACTCGAGACGCCTCTCACCCGCAAAACTGTGTCGTAAAAACCCGTGCACAATCGTCAACTCCGAGAACGGGCCAAAGTAATATCTCTCCGACTCCGTGTAGCGCCTGGCCGCTGCGCGCGTGCGCCAGCGCGGTGGCGTCATGCGGCCGCTTCTCGCCCCATCCGACGGAGAACGGCGCGCCGCGCCCGCCCCGGCACGCGCGTGACCAGGCCGACGCCGGCGCGCGTGACCTCGGCCAGCTTGGACGAGATCTCCTTGCGCAGCTGCCGCCGCTCCGCCGCGTCCTCGTTGGCGGGCGCCTCTGCGGCGATGCGCGAGTAGATCTCGTCGATGTCCTGCCGCTGGGCAGTGAAGGCGGAGGGGACCGCCGCGGGGAAGCAGCGGTTGAGCAGCGAGAAGGCAAACACGTGCCTGCGACAGCCGGCGACGAACGGCTCATCGCATCGGGGCGCGGGCGGCGGGGCGGCGGGGCGGCGAGGGAAGCGGTGCCCCGGAGGCGAGAGTGGGATGACCATGATGATGGTGTACGGCACGAGCGCCACCGCGTCGGTGAGGGTGCGCTTGATGGTGCGGACGCCGCTCGAGGTGAGCCGTCTCCCCTGCAGCAGCCGCGCGACCAGGTAGGCCGACTCGGCGACGTCGCCCGCAAAGATGCGCAGCCCGCGCCAGCAGAAGCGGAGCGACGCGTCGGCGCGGCGCAGCGCCTGCGAGCCGAACTCGCGCATCGACCACATCGCCGTCGTGGTCACGTTGGTCATCGAGAGCTCGCTGGCCAAGTCGCCGACCTGCTCGAGCAGCAGCTCGATCCCCGCGCACCGCTCCTCGACCTCCTCCTCCGCCGCCGCCCCCGCCCCGCCGCCGCCCCCGCCCCCGCCTGCGCCCTCCTCCCTCACCGCGGCCGCGGTGGCCTCCGCCTGCTCGCCCAAGTCGCACCAGCGGTCGACGCACCGCTCGAGCTGCGCGAGGCGCGCGGGCGAGGCGCGGGGCCGCTCGGAGGGCAGGCGCGAGGCGGCGGAGTCGAGCTCGCGGGCGAGGGTGAGCTGCGTCATCTCGAGGGTGACGTTGAGCAGGCGGGCGAGCGAGGCGGCGCGCGTCTCGCGGAGAGGCCCGAGGGCGTCCTGCGAGAGAGTCGACAGCATCGAGGCAAACTCGTTGAAGTCGAGCGCGCCGTCGCGGTTCGAGTCCGCCACGACGAAGATCTCGGAGAGGCGCGCCTGCGGAGAGGGGGCGGGGGCGGGCGGCGAGTCGGTGCCGCGGCGCGAGCGTGCGCAGGCCTCTCGGAGGCTGCTCGGAGGAGCGTGGCGCCTGGAACTGGAGCTGCGGCACGGGCGTGATGAGGGTGGCTCGCTCCACAAACTCGTCCATGTCGACCGTGCCGTCGCTGTTCGCATCGAGCAGCTCGAACATGCTCCGCGCGCGGTCCGTGCAGCTCGTCAGCTCCGCCTCCTCCTCCAGGATCTCGAGCTCCGCCTGCTGCTTGGCGACCGCGGCGTGGAGGATGGACGCCTCGGCGCGAAGCTCGTGGAGCGATGATGTGGGCGCTGAGGGCTCCTCCCCGGCGGCGGTGAGCGCGCGTAGGCTCCTCGCGAGAGACACGCTCTCGCCCACGAGCGAGCCGGGCAGAGCGGCGAGCTCCGCGGCCGTCCTGCCGCCCGGATCGGTGAGCCGCTCCCGCGCCGCGTGCAGGCTATTGTGGACCCGCGCAACCTGGCAGAGCGCGCGCAGCGTCCGCGCTTTTGCGGCGGTGCTGGAGGGCACGGCGAGGCCCCGGACGGCGGTGCTGGAGGGCACCGACAGGGACAGGAGGAAGGCGAAGGCGGAAGAGAACATTTATCACCAACTTTTTTTTTTCGCGAGACGAGGAATTCAGAATTCTTTCTTGCCCGCTCGCGCCCGGCATGTGTGTGTAAGAGCATCACAAAGGTGAGCATATTGACGCCGGGCCGCTCTCCGGCGGCGCTGAGCTGCGGCGGAGAGGCCCGGAGAGGCCCGGGCGACGTGTCGCGTCGACTGCGCGTGGCGTGCGAGCGCTCCACCCGCCCACGAGCATGTATTACGTATAATGTGCAAAAACAAGAAAACCCTCGAACCCACCCTTCCGCCGGCCCGCATGGGCCGCGAGAAGGTCGCCGCCCTCTCCACCAAGGAGGCGAAGGCTCTAGCGAAGGCCAAGGCGGCGGAGCCGGCGCCTGCGCCCGAGCAAGCCAAGCCAAAGCCGAGGCCTCGCCTCAAGCAGACGAACGTCGTGAGCGCCGCTCCCGACCGCGCGGTGAGCCTCGGGAGCGGCGGCGGCGGCGGCGAGGGCGGCGGCATCGTGCTGAAGCAGTGGCAGCGCCTGCCAAAGCAGCTGCTCCAGGAGCACTGCCAGCGCAACAAGGCGCCAAAGCCAGAGTACTACTCGAGCCAGCGCGGCGGCGAGCACTTCTGCCGCGTGCGGCTGCCCGACGGCAAGGACAAGGCCAAAGACTCGCATTTCAGCGCGCCGGTTGGCGGCCCAAGCGCGCAGGACGCGCAGCACACCGCGGCTCTGTACGTGCTCTTTCAGGAACCGAGACGCTTCCGAGACACTTCCCGCAAAACACACGCGACCCACACCCAGTCACAGGTCGTCGCCTCCAGAGCGTTGCGAGGCCGCCTCTCGCTGTGTCCACGCTGCCGCCGCCGGAAGCGCGCGCCCGACGGCCGCCTCTCCTTCCCGTCCAGATCTCACCGACGCTGCAGCTGCACCTCAAGCTGCCAGACCTCTACGCCGACCGGTGGAAGGCGTGGCAAGCCGCGCCGCCACCGCCGCCAGGCCGGGGAGGCGGCGGCGGCCGCGGTGGCGGCAGTGGGCGCGGCGGCAGCGGCAGCGGCGGTGGTGGCGGCGGTGGCGGCGGCGGCGGGCGTGGAGGCGGCGGCGGGCGCGGCGGCGGGCGCGGGCGCGGTGCGGGGGCGGAGCTGCAGCTGGACGAGGGCGCGAGGGAGGCTGTCTTCGCCGCACTCGAGGCGGTGCGCGGCGGCGGCGGCGGTGGCGCGATGGAGGGCGGCGGGGCGGCGGCAGAGGGAGAGGCTGGCGCAGAGTCGGGCGCAGAGTCGGGCGCAGAGTCTGGCGGTTGCTCCGCCGGCGATGAGGCGCTCATCCGCCAGCTTGCGGCGCTCGGCTTCGGCCACGCCGATGCCGCGGCGGCGGCGGCGGCAGCGGGGCCGGGTGCGGCGGGCGGGCGGCGTGCAGCCGCTGTGGAGTGGCTCTGCCTGAACTTGCCGGAGGCGAGGCTGCCCGCCGCATTTGCGCCAAAGCAGCGCGTGCAGCTGATCGCAGCGAGACGGCCGGAGCCCGCCGACGCCGCCGCGGCCGCGCCTTCCGCCGCCCGCGCCGCCGCTGTGGCACCGCCGCCGCCGCCGGGCGCGACCGGGGCGAGCTTTGGCTCGAGGCGAGGCTTTGGAGAGGCGGAGGACGAGGCGGCTCTGCTGGCGGCTCTTGAGGCGCTCGCGCCGGCCGCGGCAGCGACGGAGAGCGAGCCGACGCAGGAGGAGGCGGAGGAGGCGGCGGGCGAGGAGGAGGAGGTGATGCGTAGCTACTGCGAGGGCCACCTCTCAACGTGTCGCTTTCCACGACCCTCCCCGCACCTCAGGTGCTCCTCGCGATCTACGAGGGGCGCTTCTCCGCCTCCGCCTGCGGCGCCGGGCGCGTGTGGAGGCTGGCGGCGGGCGGGCGTATGTTAACGCGTCCCGTGCCGCGTCCATGACACGTCCGCGACGCGCCCCCCTCAGGCTCGAGATGGGCGAGCTGCCTCTGCCCGGCCACCTCGAGCTGTGGATACCGGCCGGCTGCCGCTACCCGCTCGCCGCAGGCGCGCGGCCCAGCTTCTGCGCCGCCGTTGCCGCGCCGCCGCCCCGCGCCGCCGCCGCGCTGCGCGCGCTCGCCGTCCGACTCTGCGCCGCCGCCGCGCGGCTGGCTGCGGAGGGGGTCCCCGCCGTGCACGAGCTGGCGTGCGAGGTGGAGGCGGCGGTGACGGGCGCCGACGGAGGGCCGACACTGCTCGCCGAGGCAGCGGCAGCGGGCCTCGCAAACGGGGCGGGGGAGGCTGGCGACGGCGGGGCGAGCAGGGAGGGCAGCGGCGAGGTCGAGGACGACGAGGCGGAGGCTCTAGAGGCGGGCGAGGAGGCGGCGGCGGAAGAAGGGGCCGGCGGTCCACATGCCGCGCGCAGCCGGAGCAGCGGCGGCCGGAGCAGCGGCAGCCGCGGCGCTCGCGCCGGCCGGGGCGGGGAGCGGGCCGGCGGGGTGAGCGCGCGCGAGGTTGCGCGGCAGAGCGAGGCGCTGGCGGCGGAGCAGTGGCGGCTCGACTCCGACGAGCGGCACACGGAGGTGCGTGCGGCGCGCGCGGCTCTGCCGGCGCATGGTGTGCGGGAGGAGCTGTGCGCAATGCTGCGCGCCCACCGGGCGGTGCTCGTGTGTGGAGAGACCGGCTGCGGCAAGAGCACGCAGATCCCGCACTTTCTGCTCGAGGCGCGCCCGCTCCCCAGCCGCGCCGCGCCCTCGGCTTGCCGCGCCGCACGGGCGCCGCACGGGCGCCGGCATGGGCGCTGGGCTGGCCGGCCGCTCTCTCGCCGCGCGCCCCGCAGCGCCCAGCCGCAGCGCAGCCCATCGAGCCTCGCCCCTCCTCCGCTGCCGCAGGAGGCTTGCCGTGCGGGCCGCGGCGGCGAGTGCTCTGTCGTGGTGACGCAGCCGCGCCGCATCGCCGCCATCTCCCTCGCCGAGCGCGTGGCGGCGGAGCGCGGCGGCAGCCAGGCGGGCGGCACCGTCGGCTACGCGGTGCGTCTCGAGCGGAAGTGCGGTCCCCGCACGAAGCTGCTCTTCTGCTCGACGGGCGTGCTGCTGCGGAGGTGCGCCTCCCGCACCCCCCCCCGCACACCTCCGCGAGGCAGCGTCTGCACACACACACACACACACACACACACACACACACACACACACACACACACACACACACACACACACGTGCCGGAGACTCTCCCCCGGCCCTCGAGGCAAGCGAGCCCGGCCTCCGCCTCTGACTCGCCTCCGCCTCTGACTCACCTCCGCTGCAGCCCCTTCTCCCCCCCCGCACCAGCCGAGCTCCCCCCTCCCCCCTCTCTTCCCAGGCTGCAGTCGGAGCCGACTCTCGCCTCCGTCTCCCACGTCGTCGTCGACGAGGCTGCGCGGGATCCCTCGACTCGCATCGTCGTGCTCGAGGTGACGCCAGGGCGGCCGAGCCGTAGGTGCACGAGCGCTCCCTCGACTCCGACTTCCTGCTCATCATCCTGCGCGACGCGCTCAAGGCGAACCCCGCGCTGCGCGTCGTGCTCATGTCCGCGACCCTCGACGCCGCCACCTTCTCCGGCTACTTTGGAGGCGAGACGCCACGAGTCACCACGAGTCGCCCGCCACGAGTCGCCTGAGTGCCTGAGCCGCCTGCCCCTCGCCCCCCTCAGGCTGTCCCGTGCTCACCGTGCCGGGCCGCACCTTCCCCATCACCGACCACGTCGTGGAGGATGCGCTCGAGGCGACGGGGTGGGCCGTGCGCGGCAAGCCGCTGCTGCGCGGCGACGCCGCGGAGGCGGAGCTCGCGGGCGCGGGCGAGGGCTACTCGGAGAGCACGCGCAGCAGCCTGCTTCGCCTTCCGCCGGACGGGGTGTGCCCCGCCGGCCTCATCGCGGCGCTGCTGTCGCACCTCGACGCCTCCCGTCCGGAGGGCCACGCGGTGCTCCTCTTCCTGCCCGGCGTCGCCGAGATCCGCACCCTCGCGCGCGAGCTCGCCCTCGCGCCCGCCGCCTCCCGCTGGCTGCTCCTGCCCCTGCACGCGGAGCTGCCCGCCGCCGAGCAGAAGCGCGTCTTTGCGCCCCCTTCGCCGGGCGTGAGAAAGGTCGTGCTCGCCACAAACGTGGCGGAGACGTCGCTCACCGTCGCGGACGTTGCGATCGTGCTCGATAGCGGCCGCGTGAAGCTCGCCGGCTACGACGCGGCGGGCGAGTACTCCTCGCTCACCGAGGGATGGGTGCCGCTCTCCCGTCTCGCAAGCCCGCGTCGGTGGGAACCTGCCCGAACCTTCTCGGACCCTTCCCGCAGGTGTCGCTCGCGTCGCGCAAGCAGCGGCGCGGCCGCGCGGGCCGGACGCGGGAGGGCGAGTACTGGGCGCTCTACTCGCGCGCGGTCAGCGCGCGGATGGCGGAGCACACCCCTCCCGAGATGCAGCGCACGCCCCTCGCCGGCCTGGTCCTCTCGATCCTCTCGCTCGGCCTCGGCCCGCCCGGCCCCTTCCTCGCGCGCGCGCTGCAGCCGCCGAGCGCCGACGCCGTGGAGGAGTCATGCCGCTCGCTCCGTCTCGCCGGCGCGCTCGACGCGGCGGACGCCCTCACCCCGCTCGGAGCCCACCTTGCGCGCATGCCGCTCGACGTGCGCGTCGGAAAGATGGTGCTGTACGGTGCGCTCCTCGGCTGCATCGATCCAGTGCTCACCATCGCCGCGGCGCTCTCGACGCGCCGGTCGCCCTTCCTGACGCCCTTTGAGCAGCGCCAGGCGGGCCGTAGCGACTTTTTACACGACGAGGCCCCTCCCGAGACCCCCTCTTCACGACCCGCGCTCACACGCCTCCCGAAGGCCCCTCCCTCCCGGACCCCTCCTCCCGGCCCCCCTCGCACCCGCCTCGCCCTTGCCGCAGGCCGCCGACGCGGCGCGCAAGCCCTTCACCGGCGAGCACTCGGACCACCTCGCGTACCTGCGCGCCTACGAGGGCTGGCGCGGCGCGAGGCGCGCCGGCGGCGGCGGCGCTGGCCGGCGCTTCTGCGACGAGCACTTCCTCTCGCACGTTGCGCTGGAGGAGCTGCACGCGCTGCGCGAGCAGCTCAGCGGCGTGCTGGCCGACCTCGGCTTCGCCAGCAGCACACGGGAGGCGATGGAGGGCGAGGGTGAGGGGATCGCTTCGGTCCACCACGCGTCGCTCGTGCGCGCCATCGTGTGCGCTGGCCTCTACCCGAACGTGCTGCGCGCGAGGATGCCCGACACGCGCTTCGTCGACACGGTGGGCGGGGCGGTGGAGGCGGAGGACGAGCGCGGGATCGTCAAGTTCTACCTCGCGGAGCGGCGGGCGGGCGGGCGCGTCTTCCTGCAGCCGGGCTGCAGCATCTACGCCTCGCCCAAGCTGCCCTCGGATTGGTGCGTCTACAGCGGCAAGAGGCTGCAGGCGCCACGGCCGGGGGGCGCGGGGGTGGCGGCAGTTGCGGCTGCGGGCGACTACACGTGCGAGCGGTGCGGCGCAAAGGTTTTTGCGTCCAAGCCTGCGTGCTTCCGGTGCGGCGCACCCAAGCCGAGGGGGCCGGCGGCGGCGGCACTGGCACCGGCGGCCAAGGCGGTGGCGCCGGCGGGCGGAGACGGGAGGCTGATTGTGCGCGACGTCACGTGCGTGTCGCCGTACGCGCTACTGCTCTTCGCGGGCGGCTCGCTCGTTGTTAACGCCGAGGCGGGCACGGTCGAGGTGGACGGCCACATCACCATCGCCGCCTCTGGCCGCGTCGGCGCGCTCCTGAAGCAACTGCGCGCCGAGTTGCTGTCGCTGCTCGCCAAGAAGCTAGAAGAGCCGTCGCTCTCGCTGGTGGGCAGCCCGATCTACGAGGCGATCGTGCGGCTGATCACGAGTGATGGTCTGTAAAAAAAATTTGCTACGCGAAAAACCGGCACACCAATCTCCCTTCCTCTCTCTCTATCCCCCCTTAGAGCTCTAGGATCCACACCCCCCTGCCCTGGCCCCTGCCGGCTGCGGGATCGCGTACTAAGATCTAAGTAGGCTCCACACTAGCGTCCCGTCGCTGGGGGTTCCCGCTGCCCTAGTTGGGAAGCTGGCCGTTTATCCTGAGACACGTCGAACCAGGGCGCCTAGATGTACTCAAGGTGAAAGAGGGTGAAGTTCCGCCTTCAATGCCTGCCTCTCTACTGTGGACCTTACTCCGAGCTCGACGGCTCCTCCTATTCCCCCCCCCCCCACTCTCTCCGAGGGGGGGGGCGTGAGGGGGAGGTGTGACGCTTACGAGGTTGTAGCGTTTGGGTTTTTGTGGGGCACCCAAACGGTTTCGGTTTTCCTCCTTGGTGCCCCGAGTAGAGCGCGATCTCCCCTGGAGTCTGTCGCGCCCGTTCTGTCTAAGCTCGAGGTTCAACCTTCCAGTTGATCCTTATCGGACTGGTGAGGTCTGCCTAGCCGTTGTAGTGTCGGGCGAGTGATGGTCTGTAAGTAAAGAAAGAAAACAGAGAAGCCAATGGGCTGTACATGTAGTGCGGCGTCTCACGCTTGAGCACTTGGAGTGGAGCAGTTGGAGCCCTTGGTGCGAGGTCGGCGGCTCAAAAGAGTTTTTAATATTCTTGGCTCTCTCGGTGCGCCTCGAAAGGCCATCTCCGCCCGTAACCCGCCTGCACCGCCCAGCACTCACGGCCTGCACTCACACGCGAGCAGCCGCTCGCATCGCCCCCTGAGTCTCGGCCGCGGTACGCGACGAGACTCGCCCGCGGCCCCCTCGTTTCGTCACGTCGCGCTCGCGTTGCCGTCTAAGCAAGACCCCGCTCCCTCCCTCGCAGGCGCGTCCCCGGCCCGCGGCATGATATGACCGGCCGTATCATATTGTAGCCGCCGTCTCTGCCCGACCTGCCCCACGACACCCGCTCTCGCCAAACCACTCTTCAAACCACTCTGCTGCTCGCCCGCACACAGTCGCCGGTGACAGCCTCGTCACGCCGCGCCGGTGTGTGACGCAGGTGCGGCACGCGATATTCTTCCCGCACGCAGCCCGATCGTGCCGCGTGCGCCCTCTCATCGCGGCACAGCACGAACCTCCCCCTTCACACACACGCCGATGCCCGGAGCCTGCCCGGGCGCTTCTCGGCCTCGTCGTCCTCTCGCCCCCCCTCGCCTCTCGCCGTCCCCCACTCCTCCGCACCCGCAGCGGCGCCATGCACCGCACGCTGCCTGCCCCGCAGGATCAAGCCGACGACATGACAGCCGCCCCCGACATCGCGCCAGAGCGGCAGTCTCGCGCCTCGGTCAGCAACGACCTGTGTAGCGCCACGGTCCGCTACGTGCGCCTCGACGCCATCGAGGCGCGCAACCCGTTCGTCACGGACGAGGGCACCGACGCGTACCAAACCCAGCCGGGACCTGTGCCCGCCCGGCTACTTGCACTCCTCGAGGACATCGAGAACGACCCAAAGCTGACAGGGGTAGACTACCATATCGGCGACCGCACCTTTGGCCTGGCGATGAACGTTCTCACTGGCTACATCGCGTCGTGCGGCGACCCTCTGACGGATGAGAAAAAACGATCCGACGCCGTGCTCGGCAGCTTCAGCCTCGCCTGCAAGTTCAACGAGGTGTACACGTTAGAACCGCTGCTCCCATGGGCGCTCCGCAATCTTGTGGCCTATTCGAAGACGAGTACGGTTGAGGCCATCAAGGCGATGGAGCTGGAGATACTGCGTGAGATCAACTGGGGACTCTGGGAGCTGCTCCCCCGAGACGAGGCGAGGGGGCATTCGGAGGAGGGGCAGGGGCTCCGTGGCCCGTGGGACCTAGGCGGTCAGATGGCCTACTCTAGCCAGCGCCGCTCCCGCGCCGCTCGCGACGACGAGCACAACGCCGAGCGCGACCTGGCCGGCGAGGCCGAGACCAAGCGCCGAAAGGCTCTGTAGCCAAGTCGTGCGACGCTGTGCGTGCCCTCGGCCTGGCGGATGCCCCCCAGGCCCGCTCCCCGGAGACGGAGTGAGCCCAACGGGCCGCGGCTGGCGTCCTGGCGAAGGGAGAGCGGCGCGCTTGTTGTGGCGCATAAGTGGTGCGTGGGCGCACGACGTCGCGTGAAATGAGCGTGCGTGCCGAGTGGGCCGGTGTCTGGCTGTGAAACCGCTAACCGAGAGGGAAAATCTACCAGCTCGTATCTCCTTGTGGTGGAACTGGAACCGAACCGTTAACGTTTTCTCACGAAGTCCGGTCCTCGAGAGTCGGTCAGACACCTCGGACTGACCAGTGCAGACTCCAGAGCGTGGACCGCAGCGGGGAAGGTATGCGTCAGGGAAGTGGAGGGACCGACGCAAGTTAGGGCTGGGAGAATCCTCTAGAGTCCCCACCTTGCGGGGATTTTGCAAGGCCAAGGGCGAGGGGTAGGGGGTGCATCCATCTCGGATGTTGTTGCATGTCGGCGCGGAGAAGAGGAGGCATGGGGATAGAGGGGCTCCGGTCTCTCTCGCATAGCCTACGGATATGCACTCACTCAGCGGATAAATAAATAGCAGTCATCTCCATGAGAGATGGGCGACGCACGAACACAGAGGTACAGCGCGCACCCCGCCCCGCTCGCAGGGCGTGCATCACACAGGTACAGGTGGACTGTGTGACTCCTCGGGGTTTCTGGGGACTCTTGAGCACTTGAGGTGTGCTAGTCGCTATAGTCGGACGGTTCCGGCACGTCTGACGGGCAGTTCGGGCTCGAGGGAGAGCCGTGGTCGCGGTCGCGGCCAGCGCGCGGGGCCTGGCTAGGGCTGCCGGCGTGATCTCGCCCGACGTGTAGTGCTTGAAGCAGCCGGGCGGTAGCAGCGGCACGGGGGCAGGTCGAGGGGGCGGGCAGGCTCCTTGCAGGAAGTCTTTTCCTGTGCCATGTGCATGAAGTCCTTTCCTGTGCCATGTGCATGAAGTCTTTTCCTGTGCCAGAAAGAAAGAAAGAAAACAGACAACCCAAGGAGGGATGGGAGGACGGCACGCCGCCACCACACAGGGATTTTAAGGAGAGGAGTGTGGTGCTAGCCGTCGCCCACCCCTGTGCCAGAAAGAAAGAAAGAAAACAGACAACCCAAACGAGGGATGGGAGGAGGACAGGGTCCCCACCTGCACGAGCAGGATTTGGAAGGACGGACGATCAGGGGACACAGGGGAACGGGAGTGGGTGGGGAGCGCATCGCGACACGGAGGGAGGGGGACTGGGCAGGGTTCACCCACACGATAGGGTCCCAGGGATTCCCCTGTGCCATCCAGGCCAGTGGGCTGCGCAATTCTTTTGTGCCCTCTAAAGCGTAAAATTCTTTTGCAGCGCGCCAGTGTGTGGGTGAACCTTCTTTTGTAGACCGCTAGGATTGAGAGCAGCCTCGCTCTCAATCCTAGAAGTCGAAGGATTGTGAGCAGCACTCCTCGCAATCGTAGCATCTCTGTACGATTGCTAGCACCTACGCTCGCAATCCTACATCTTCTAGGACTAAGAGCAGCTCCGCTCCCAAGGTGACTGTGGTGACGCCTACGACTACTACCAGCGCGCTCGCAATCCGAGCAAAGTCTAGGATTGCGAGCAGCAATGCTCACAATCCGAGCAACATGCCTCCGATTGCGAGCAGTAGCGCTCCCTCGCAATCCTACATCTTGTAGGACTATGAGCGGCGGCGCTGACAATCGTACCCAAGATCCAAGGATTGCTAGCAGGCGCACAGAGGACACTCCCAATCGCTCCAGCCGCGAGCGCTTGTGAGTGAGCGCGCCGGGAGGGTCTCATCACAATCCAAACAGTGATCGCACCGATTGCGAGGGGGCCCGCTCGCAATCCTAGAAGTCGTAGGACTGGTGGGCGGTGTCGCTCGCAAACCAATCGGCGAAAGTTCTAGGATTGCGAGCGCTACTGCTCGCAATCGGAGGCATGATGCTCGGATTGTGAGCAAAGCTGCTCGCAATCCTAGACTTTGCTCGGATTGCGAGCGCGCTGGTAGTAGTCGTAGACGTCACCAGTCAGTCACCTTGGGAGCGGAGCTGATTGCGAGCGTAGGTGCTAGCAATCGTACAGAGATGCTACGATTGCGAGGAGTGCTCACAATCCAACATCTTCAATTTTAATACCTCTCATTTATACGGGCGGTGGCAGGTGTGTACTTTTTTTGCTTGGCCGGCCCTGATGACGGGGTAGGTAGGGTAGGTCTGGGCCCTCCCGTCGGGTTTTTCCCTCTCTTCAAGCTGGAATTTTCAAAGAAGAAATTTTCCGCGGAAATCACGATGTCAACCCTCCCCAAATGGGTGATCTGATGCTTGTAGGGCTTGAGAGTGGCCTGCCATGTCACAAGAAGGACTGTGGTTGCAGGAGAGTAAGTACCACCAACCCATCGCTCTAGTTGGTATAGTACCCCTTCACTGTTCCGGTGATTTCTTTTTTAGTTTCCCATAAGTAAGGTAGGTAGGTAGGTAGGTAGGTAGGGGCACCGCAAGGGCCGGCCTTGTTTTTTGCGTGGGCGGCCAAAGCAAAAAAAGTAACCACCGGCGGTGGGAAAACACCGCGTGTGGCCGCTTCATGAGCGACTCGGACGGTGGCGGCCCCGCAGTCCAGCAGGCCCC
Source organism: Emiliania huxleyi CCMP1516 (assembly GCF_000372725.1). Taxonomy (NCBI): domain Eukaryota; phylum Haptophyta; order Isochrysidales; family Noelaerhabdaceae; genus Emiliania; species Emiliania huxleyi. The sequence goes on along the minus strand of NW_005198537.1, from coordinate 553,380 downwards.
GACGCTCAAGATGCGAGACGAAGTGCTGAAGCAGATCCTCGCGTCCGGCTTCAACGAGGAGCACAGGATCGCGCCCGAGGCGCTCTCGCTGACCTCATCCCTGATCCGAGCCTTCGCCGCGGAGGCGGCGCATCGAGCGGCGAGGGAGGCGGAGTCGTGCGGCAGCGATGAGGTCACTCCGGAGCACCTCGAACGGGTGCTGCCTCAGCTTCTTCTCGACTTTTGAACGTGTGGTGTAAAGCTACGTCGTGTCGCGTCATTGGTACAAATACGGTACCTCTTTTTTGCTAGTTTGTGCAGTCGGCCGCTCTTTGCGGGGCCGCGACGCCTGGCCTGCGCCTGGCCGCCGTCCCCAATTACTTGTGTCTCCACGCATGCTTCGGCTTCGCCCAGTGACTCGGCTCGCGCCTCCGTGCTGCAGCCGGCGCCCGCTCGCCAGCGGCGCTGAGACGGTTCGCACGAGGCTCCTCCGACTGTGCGACGAGCCGCAATCATCACAGTTCACGCCCGTGTGTCGGGTGTGTGTGACTGTTGGGTGTGTGTGTGTGTGTGTGTGTGCATACGCTAATTACACCAGTTCGCTACCCCTTGTTGGCGGAGGGCACAGCAGCAGGACGCAGCAGAAACCGCACAGCTGCCGTGTGCCGACGAGACGCGCCATCGACGTCGGTCTTTGGGGCCTGCACAAATACGTGCTGGTCGCACAAATACGGTACGTGCTGGTCGCACAAATACGGTACGTGCTGGTCGCACAAATACAAGGAGAGTGCCGCTGCTGCGAGAGCGCGGCGCGAGGATATTCATAGCGGACGAGTCGAGCGGAGCACACACAGGATTACTCTACACAGACCGACGGTTGTGTGCAGCAGTGGAGCAGCGCGGGCAAGGCCGCGAACACCGAGACCATAAGTCCACACATAACCTCGCTACTGCACGCCCCAAGTAGTTAGAAGTTACTACCGACTTTCGCTCACACGGAATCCCGCGGGAGAGAGGCGCTCTCTCGGCGTGTCGCACACGTCGGCCGGCGCGCGGCCTCGGCGCGGGCGGCGCGCCCGCACGGCACTAGAACGAGCGCGCCCCCCGCGGAGCGCTCCGGCCTCTCGCCTGTCATGCCGATTGATGTGTCTATAGGTTGGAGGCTCCGCGGGCCGCGCGGTGGGGGACGAGAACGCATAATGTCCAACGCGTGCAACGAATGACGGCGAAAACGACGGCAGAACGGTGGGTACGCCGCCCCGCGGAGCGCGGTATCGTGAAGGCTGAAGCGCGTGATCAGACGGCGACCCGCTATCCATCTCGTCAGAGGTTGACCGTTTTCATCTGTAGAATAAAAGGGTGGTGAGCTGGTGGTGAACTCGTGAAAAGTCGAAGCGTGAAGTCGACTTATGTCACTTCGGCACTGCCGACGACACATCGCACGCCTCCATCGCCTGTCCACATTCGCCGATGGCGGCCGCCATCGCGCCGCCCTCCGCCAGACTCATCAGCTCCGCGGGGGACGGCTCGAGCCGCCGCGACCAGCGCCTCGACCGGTTCGCCGCCTCGATCCGGGCGGCGCGCAGGTAGTCGAGCCACGGCCCAAACGGCGCCGTCCGCAGCGCCTCGAGGGCGGCCGCCTCGTGCGCCTCTCTCGCGGCGCGCGCGGACGCGTCCCAGCAGGTGGGGACGGAGGCCACGTCGCACCGCAGCGGCAGTGCGGTGTGCGGCCCGAAACACAGCCCAAACAGGTGGCGCGTCCGCGGGGCGTGGAAGCACGAGGTGAGGACCAGCAGCTGCAGCTCACCGCATCCCGCCCGCGACGAGTAGTGCGACGCGAGCGTGCGGCAGAGCAGAGCTTCCTCGACGGTGTGAAGCGCAGGCAGGCCGGGCCGCAGCAGCGCCGCAGCAGGCAAGCCGGCGTCCTCCAGGGCGGCTGCCACGCATTCCCAGTGCGGCCTCTCGGTTGGGTTGAAGCTGAAACCAGGCGCGACACCGCCGCTCGGCAGCACAAGCGCCGCGCGTCCGGCCGCGCAGGCCCGGCGGTAGAGGTCGACGGCCAGGCGAGCACGCAATGCCACATCACCGTCCGGCTTTCCTGCCGCATCGTTCGTGCTGCCGAGGATCAGGATCAGGAGGAGCGGGCCCTCGGGCACGAGCGACGCGATGGCCGAAGCGCTGGGAGTCTCGCCGCGGCCGTCGAGCAGCGCCTGGATCTCGGCGTACGTACGGACCATTTGCACGGGCGAGTGAGGAGTGACCCGAGCCTCCCATCCTACCTTCGTAGCACGGAGCGCAACAAACAACAAAACAAACACGTTTGCTATTGAGCGCAGAACTAACCCTCGGAGACCCGTGTTTACTTTAAGGCCCTTGCCCTGCGAATGCGCGCCCCCCCCCTAGATAGGGGTCAGGGCTCTCTAGCCCGTAGCCCGATCCCGATCATCCGGCCCGCTGGATGCGCTTCTCAGCTCACCGGCCCTGGATGTGAGGTTACTGACTGCACTCCAAGTGCTCCAAGTATTGCTAAAAATCTAATAACGGAGCGCGGCCGATCGCGTAGAAGCCCCTAGATAAGTGGTCGGATGAATGGTGCCCGAGAGCGAGGGGGATAGGAGAGGCCCAGCCCCTGCCCTCGTGCCGCCGAGTGCGTATCCTATGCGAGAGTAGATCCACTCTGTGGCCGTGCCCAGCTCTCTCCGCGCCGCGATGCGCCCCCTCCCCTTCGCAACCCTCGCTTTCGCGAACCTGCAAAGGTGGGCGTGGGGGACGTGTGTGTCTGTCCCCTCGACCCAGCCCTAGCTTGGGATCGGTAATCATCAGATACCGCTCTCGCGAGAGAGCTCAAGTTAGGTTGATCTGTGTGCTTTCTTTCTTTGTTGTAAAATTCTTTCTTTAGAGAGCTCAACACGCCTTCACCGCCGCCGGGGCCGCTCTCCGCGGCGACGAGCCGGGGGTGGACCGCCCCCCCTTGCCTCCCTGGCGCCGCTGCTTCCAGGCTAGGTAGAATACCTCCTCACCCTGTGGGACCAACTCGATCGGGAGGAGCGCCGACGCCAATGCCGGTGAGAGCGAGTGTGCGCGCGCCGCAAAGTCGCGGCACAGCTGGCTTGCACTGGCCGTGAAGAAAGTGGCCACGACAAAGGATGCAGTCGGCGTCGTGGAAGGGACTCGCAAAAACTCCGCGCCTTGTTGCGAGAGAGCTGCACTGAGCGAGAGTGTTGGCGAAGCTGCGTCTTGGGGCAGCGGGCCATTCATCAGCCTGTCTGTCGAAAGGTCAGGCCGGGCACGATGGCGGCGCCTGCCTACTTAGGGTCCGTTCTCGTATCCCAAACTGGGCGCGTCCCGGACTTTTGTCAAAGCGCGGCCAAACGCGTTGCGACATGGCGACTGGTAGTATATCTGCTTGGGCGCGCATGGATGATGAGGGTGATGGTAAGGAGAGAGCGGCTGGCCCAGGACTGTGCTGCGGTTCAACGACCCTCTCTGCGCTTTGGGCGACTTTTGCGTTCAACACGGTCTTCACGTTAGCGCAGTGCTTTGGCGCAGTGCTCGCCAACTCGGTCGCCCTCCTCAGCGACACTGGCACCATGTTTGTTGACTCACTGACGTATGCCTGCAACATTGGCGCCGAGTATCTGAAGGTGCGCGTGCGAGACCAAGGGCAAGGCCCCAGCGATCGAGCACACAGCGATCGAGCCCGGCCACAGATCGGTGCGACGAGTGGTGTGACCAGGTGTGGCTGTTTGTCTTGTGTTAGGTGCGTGGGGCGAGCGAGCGCACGGCGGCGGCAGTCGACCTATCTGCGGCAGGGCTTTCAACCGTGGCGCTCCTTGCCATCACCGCCTTCACCATCGACGAGGCACTGCAGCGACTGCTCGCCACTGGAGAGGGAGATAAGGGTGGTGAGGTGGAGGAGGTGAACGGCCCTCTCATGTTTGTTTTCACCGCCGTCAACCTCGCTATCGACGTCGGGATGCTCGGCTCCATCTTGCTGCGCGATCGCGGCGGCTGGTCTGCGGTGCTGTCCTCCTCCCGACGGGCCACAGTCTGCGAGCCGCCGTCGGAGGGGGGCGGGAACGCCGGGATGGGGATCGGCTCCTCCGGCTCCTCTGGTGACCTCAACGTGTGGTCGGCTCTCGCACACGTGCTGACCGACACGATGCGGACAGTTACCGAGATGACGTGCTCCGTCATCGTGATGGTCAGCGAGAGCACGGATTCGTCGCGGATCGACGCGATCGCTGCTTTGGCCGTCTCGGCCATCATTTTTGGCGTTGCGCTCCTTGTGGCATACGAGGCGGTCGCTCAGTGGCGAGCGTGCTGTGCGAGGCAGCGAGCGCGCCAACAGCAGAGCACACAGATGAGGTAGGGATGTGGCCTACTAGGGCGGGGGTGGCATGCTTGGCATACGTGGCTGGGTTCACAGCGTCAGCGATTGTCGGAAAATGTCGAAACCAAATCACGGCCTTCCGACTCGCGCCTCCGCCTCACTGGCACTATTGTAGCCCTGGCCGGTGCGCGTGCTCAGTTGAAGTTCCCGAGTGAAAATTCGAACGCGTTCTCTCACGGTGACCAAAAAATGTCCACCTCAGAGGCACCTCCGGAGGCAGGCCGCCGCACGCCGGCGACACAGCTCCAGCTGTCGAACTGACCCGCAGCTCCTCTCAGAGCGGGAACTGTGACGAAAAGTGACTGAGGCGGTTGTCAGGAACCATCATACGGATCACATGGTGGCTCTCTCATGACGGGAGACCGCCCGACCACTCCTGGGTGGCACTGCCACCGGTGTCGCTCGACGTCCTGTCGACAGCGTGCCGACAGCGACACAGACCATGTGGGACGCGTCGAGTATCGACCTCTACTGCTTACCCAGCCTTCGAGTGTATCCTGGCTGTGGTCCCACACCCACTGGTGTCCATCTCAGAGACCGCAGGAGGTCATGAGGGTCGATGGGAGTGCCAACCCCACAATGCCTAAGCATTGTGGGTGGGGGATGCCGCGGTCCCGCGGACGAGGGACGTGCGGGGTACGTGGAGGCTGGAGCACTGCATTCATAATCATAATGTGGCATTTTCTCGTCCCCCCCCCTGGACGCGTCCACCCTCCGTCCAACATTCGCATTCGCGATCCCCCAAATACATATTTTTTTGCGCGATGGAGCACACATGGAGTCGGCGCGTGTGTGACTGAGGCGCCCTAGGCCGGCGCTGTGGCGACGCTCTTAATGATCTCCACTTGACTCTCGCTAGAGACTCAACAAGTCGGTAGCGCGCCCCACGCAAACGTGGAGGGCGGGAGGCTGTACGCCGTCTCCACCGGCGACGTGCACGTGGCGGGTGGTGGGTCGCTCTCCCGCTCTGCAGCCGTCTCCGCCGGCAGGGCGCCCCACGCAAACGTGGAGGGGGGGAGGGCCGCCGACGCGGCTGGGCCGCTCCCGCCGTGAGACTGCGATGATGCGCCTACACCACTGCTGCCGCCGCTGCTGTTGCTTCTGCTGCCGCTGATGCTGCGAGAGCTACTGCCGCTTCCGTTGCCACAAGAGCTACTGCCGCTTCTGTTGCCGCTGCCGTCCGCGACTGCCTCCGCATGCGCCGCCTCCTGCCCCGCCTCGTCGCTCGGGATCGCGCCCCATTCAAACTCCCGCCGCGCGCCCGTGTACTGCCGGTGCGCCGCCTCCTGAGGCACGTGCAGCGGAAGCTCGAGCTGCGGGAACTCGGCCTTGAGCTTGAGCAGCGTCTCCCGGTCGGACACCTTGCGCGGCGCGGCCGCCGCATCTGCGACGGCGGCGCGGGCTGAGCACGTCTGGCGGGAGAGGCGGCGCAGCGGAGCGGGCCGGCGGCACGCACCCGGCGGCGGCCTGTATGCCGGCTCCTTCTCGCGCCTCTCCGCCTCGAGGAGAGCACTGACGTCCACCTCGGGCCCTCCGACCAGCAGCCGCGGCCAGAACCGGGCGGCGGCCTTATCCATCTCGACGTAGAGCACACCGCAATCCACGGTCCAGGTGTTGAGCGTCGCGTCAGCGTGCAGCGAGCCTTTGAGGAGCGGCCTGCCGGCTGCGCTGACGGAGAGCGCTCTCGCCGGCGTGAGGCTGCACCGCACGCCGCGGGCAGTGGCAGCCGGCGGCAGAGGCAGCGTGAGCGTCAGCTCGGTGCGGGTTTGGCTCCAGTCGTGCGAGACTGTCGCCATATGCGCGACTTTCTTTTTCGGTGTTGTTGCTCTGGCGGTGAACCTTCTTTTGTACTAGGCTAGGATTGAGAGCAGCCTCGCTCTCAATCCTAGAAGTCGAAGGATTGTGAGCAGCACTCCTCGCAATCGTAGCATCTCTGTACGATTGTGAGCGCCTACGCTCGCAAGCCTACATCTTCTAGGACTAAGAGCAGCTCCGCTCCCAAGGTGACTGTGGTGACGCCTACGACTACTACCAGCGCGCTCGCAATCCGAGCAAAGTCTAGGGTTGCGAGCAGCACTGCTCACAATCCTAGCAACATGGCTCCAATTGCGAGCAGTAGCGCTCCCTCGTATGTGGGGCACGACTTTCTTTTTCGGTGTTGTTGCTCTGGCGGTGAACCTTCTTTTGTACTAGGCTAGGATTGAGAGCAGGCCTGGCTCAATCCTAGATCCTAGAAGTCGAAGGATTGCGAGCAGCACTCCTCGCAATCGTAGCATCTCTCGCCGGGGGGGTCTCCTCACACAATCCAACAGTGTCGCACCGATTGCGAGGGGACCCGCTCGCAATCCTAGAAGTCGTAGGACTGTGGGCTGTGTCGCTCGCAATCGGCGAAAGTTCTAGGATTGCGAGCGCTCTTGCTCGCAATCGGAGGCTTGTCGCTAGGATTGTGAGCAAAGCTGCTCGCAATCCTAGACTTTGCTCGGATTGCGAGCGCGCTGGTAGTAGTCGTAGCACGTAGGCGTCACCAGTCACCTTGCTCCTTGGGAGCGGAGCTGCTCTTAGTCCTAGAAGATGTAGGCTTGCGAGCGTAGGCGCTCACAATCGCACAGAGATGCTACGATTGCGAGGAGCGAGTGCTGCTCACAATCCTTCGACTTCTAGGATTGAGAGCGAGGCTGCTCTCAATCCTAGCCTAGTACAAAAGAAGGTTCACCTGCTCTGGCCGACTGCCGGAGTTTTCAGTGTATGTAGCTCTTACGAACATACCCGTCTAGGTGAACTGCTGACAGGGTTTGCGATGAGGAGCGATCCGAACGTGGTATTCGGGTGATTAGATCACTACCGCCGAAGCGCAAGCGCTTGGAGCAAGGGGAGGAACCGCCACGTATGGGTCCCAGACTAGCACCCCACCTCGCGGGCCGACGTTCTGGCCCAGCGAGGCTGCTGCGGAGCACTCGGGGCCGACGTTTTTCTAGGGAAAATGACTCCAGGATTTGGGGGAAGAGCTGCTTCCCTCCTCCCGCAAAAGAAAAAGACGGCACACCGTCAAGTTTGACCGATCAGAACGGCTGGGTGGACTTCTGTGGATGTACGCCGATCAAGCCGCGCCAACCGAGGGCAGAGCGAGCGTCGCACCGCGCGACGACGCGTTGGCACCGCCCGACGCCGGGGCTGAGCGGGAGGACGGACTCGAGGACGGGCTCGTTCACATCCTGCAGCTGCCGCTCGACTGCTGCGCACAGCTGCTCGCGCTGATCGACCACCGCTCGCTGGCGCGCTTCGCCGAGTGCACCTCGAGGCGGCTGAGCGAGGCGCTCGCCAGTATCGTTGCGCCACTTTGGCGGAGCCTCCACGACCAACTAATGACGAGCAGCTGCGTCGTGATCGAGCCTCCGCCCGCGTTTGGCTCGTCGACGCTTCGGCACGGAGGGACGAGCGACAAGGAGCGGTTCGCCCTCGCCTACGCAGCCATCCATCGCATCTGTCCCAGGTGCGGCCACACAGGCCCCCGCACGGCGATCTCTGGGCAGGGCTTCGACACGTCCCGCTACATGCACCTCTGCTCTTGGCTTCGGCCCACAGGGCGGCCCCACTCCCGGGGCTAGCGCATGTGTGAGGGCAGCGGCCAAACTGAGAGTGAGACTCCTCGCGTGTGTGCCTATAACTCGAAAAACGATACTCGTCAGACCACCGACAGACGACGCCACTCCAGGATGTAGAACACTGACGGCGTGACGCTGACGGCGGTGACGCCAACACTTTTCACTGTGTATAAAATGTACCAGTACGGCTCTCTAGCTCTTACGTACAAACCCCCTCTCTCTTTTCTCCCAGTAAGCTAAAAGTACGTACGTACATACCCGAAAAGGAAAGAAAGAAAGAAAACAGACACCTCAAGCAGTGCTCAAACTTTACCGGTATGAGACTGGTATTTGGCGATATTTTGATTAGTTTTGGAGTGGTATGGGATAGTGGTATGCGAAAGTGGTATGCGGGGTTTTCAGTAGTTGTAGCGGCTGTCGGTGTGGTCCCGGGGGCGAAACCATGCAAAAGTGCGGGTATTACCCGGGTATACCCGGGTTTTTCCAGGTATACCCGCAAAATACCCGGTATTTTGCCGATTTTGCCGATTTTGCCACCAAGAAGGCACTCCGACTCGCTTTGATTTCCGTGAGGCAACTGGTATCCCGTACCACTTTTTGATTAGTGCAGGCCTTGGGTTTGATTAGCCAAAAACTCCCATACCGGTAAAGTTTGAGCACTGACCTCAAGGGAGGGATGGGAGGAAGGCACGCCGCCACCACACAGGGATTTTAAGGAGAGGAGTGTGGTGTTAGCCGTCGCCCACCCTAACCCTTGGTCGTCTGCCTCTTTCTATCTCCCTTCGCAGTCCCTCGCCGATTCTCGCTGCAACCTTCATGCCACCTCGCGGTCATCCCACTCTCGCCGTTCTCCCTCCTGTCGTTTCTTCCTCTGTCGCTTCGCTCTCATCTGCCTCGTCCTGCGACGCTGCCGCCGCCTGCCTATCCCGTGCTCTCGCGGCTTCTCCCGCCTTTCGGCGCAACTCTGCCCTCCTGGCTGCATATTTTGGCCCCTCGAGTTTATCAAGCTCTCCTCGCGCGAGGACGACTCTTCTGACGCCCACTGCGATCATTTGCCGCCAAGTCATATCGTTGCTCAGGTCCACTCTCTCTTCGAACACTTGTACCTCCACCGATGATGTTGGCGCTGGGGTCCCCTTCGGGTGCATCGTGACAGCTGACAACGGGATTTCCACTGGTTCGTCCTCCTCGGAGTCTTCTTCCCCGGCGTCCTCCCGTTCGGCTCGTAAATACCCGAAGCTCAAGTCGGACTTGGAGCACTTGGGCCGGAGTTAAATTCTTTTGGCACGATGGTGCTGAACGCGATTCTCTGGCTTGTTACGACATCGGCCGGCCTCCTCGTCCCACAACCTCGCGCTCGCTCCTCCGTGGTTTCGTGCTGCCAGCGCACGCTGCCGCAGGGGTGGCGCGAAGTCATTGACGAGGCGTCGGGGAAGCCGTACTACTACAATTCTGCGTCCGGCGTGACCACATGGGAGGCGCCGGTTGAGGTTTTTGGCGATGCCGGCGGCAAAGGATCGACGCGAGCGCTCACGCCCGCGTCGAGCTGGAAGGTCAAGCTCGACCTGAAGGCTCCATCATCCGCTCACACAGTCACGATCACTGGAACCGTGCGATTCGCCGAGGAGGTGCCGGGACGCTTCCCGAGACCCTTCGGGCTCTTCCTTGCCTCACTGGCGTGTGTTGCCGCCTGCAGGAGGGCTACGAGCCGCCGCAGGGCAAGCTGAGCGTGGATAGCTGCCTGCCCGAGGGCAGCCTGCGCCTTGGCGAGCAGCCTGCGCAGTGGAGCCTCTCCGAGGACCCCGAGGATCGAAAGGATTCGCTCTGGATCTGGGGCCTTTTCTCGGACCCGCTCTACCCCTTCCTCCTCTTCCAGCTCGACCTCGCCGCGCCGGTCGACTTCCCAGAAGAGGCGACCGAGACACTTCCGACACTTTTGAGACCCGTGGCGACCGAGACACTTCCGACACTTTTGAGACCCGGGCCAGAGGCCACGACACGCCACTCGACGCGCCCTTCCTTCCCTCCAGGGCGTCTGCATCCCGGCGGGGCCTCTCTACTTCCAGGTCAAAAGCGACGGGAGGACGGCGCCGTGCAAGGGGAGGAGCCCCCGAGCCGTCTCTCGCCGGCTTGTAGGTTGACCACCGGCGCAAGGACGGCGCCGTGCAGCTCGGCGAGGGCGATGTCACGTACAAGGCGCGCCGCACGCACGCAGTGCAACGCCCAACACCACACGAGACGCCTCCCCATCGCCTCCCTCACCACGCCGCCTTTTGCCTGCGCAGGTGAGCGAGCAGCTGCAGGCCGACTTGGTTGGCCTCAGCGACTTCACGTACAACGAGCCGGTGCCGTGCGGGAGGATCCGTTTCCTCGACACGGCAGAGGGCATGTCGAAGAACCTGCTGTGAGGAGAGGCCTCACACACTCGACGCTGTGTGACTGCAGCCTCTCGCCACATGTCCACGCACGGTTGTGTGTCTTGACTCCGCACGTCTTGTGCGCTGCTGTGTTGGATACCGCGGTCTCTTACTGCTGTGTCGAACTCAGTATTCTGGACGATTCTTTCATTTGATATCTCCCCATATCTCCCCATATCTTCCCATATCTCCCCATATCTCCCCATATCTACCCCGCTTCTCCCCGCATCGCTCACACCGCATCTCACCGCATCTCACCGCATCTCACCGCATCTCTCACCCCCATGGAGGCATGTGAGGGCATGAGATATCTCGCGCACACGCAACGCACACACAGAGCATCTCTCACCGCATCCCGCTAATCTCCCCGTAGTATCTCCCCGTAAGCCGTATCTCTCTCCGCTCTACCCCATTGCATGTAAAAATGATATATGTATGTATTTTAGGGGGATGGCTCGATTGGACGGAGGGTGGACGCGTCCAGGAGGGGGGGGGGGGGGGATTATCTTCGACCAAAAGCGTGACAGCTGCGGAGGGGCTGCAGAGCGAGTTCCTAGATGTCCCACCTATGCCCCAGTATCTCCCGGTATCCCGCCGTATCCCGTATTCCCGCGGTATTCCGCGGGGCCGGGGGGTATCCCGCTATCCCGCCATATCTCGCCGCGGATGCCGCGAAAAGAAGTGCCAGATCAGGCATCAGCTGTGCCGCAATTATATGAACGGTTCCCCCCCTCGCACGATGGCTCTACCCGAATCCCGCGTACGACGCTCGACGGGGTATCGCGGGAATCGCGTCCCTAGAGGAAGAGGTGCGTGGCTGCGTGTGGGTGTGAGCTGTGAGCTCTCTCACTTGTGTGCGGAGCGGCGCGAGAGAACGGACAACGGTGAACGCACGAACACGCTATACAGAACACGGCACTCCCGTGACGAAAAACGACCAACGCACCGGGCGCCTGCCCGAGAACTTGAGTTCGAATACGTAGGAGGCATCAGAGCAAAATTGAGCCCGCTCAGGTGTGAAAAAAATATAAGGGTCAACTCGCCGATTTCGAACCGGAGGCACTCGACCATCGAGGTGCCACCGGCCGACCTCAGCAGAGTAGATGTTCGTGGACCGGTAGCGTCGAACCGGCGGCCCATACCCGTACTAGTACCCGTAGCACATTACCGAGGGAACACACACACACACCGACGCCCGAAGTGCCAAGAAGGACGTCATCAGTACGAAACCTCAGAAGGCCATGGGCGCCGAGAGAACATTCCCTCGAGAGGACAAAGAAAGCCGTCGCACCCCCTCCCCTTGCGCAGTGGTCCCCCGCTATGTGTCGCCGATTGGGGCACGCTATCCTGTGCAGTCAGGGCAAGCGGGGGCGGGGGGCAGACCAGTCCCATCTCTCCTGTGTACGTGGGTGGGTTCTGTCTCCAGTCTCGGAGGGGGGCAAGAAGCTAAGAATATTTGATTTATACAGAACACGGCGGTCTCTCGGCACCGGCCACCCGCTAGGGCCACCGCGGGCGCGGCTTGAGTTGCACGTTGCTCGTTGGTTTGCAGATTGCGGATCGCGCGCAGGCGCTCCAAAGAGTAAAAAGTCTATACTGTCTAAAAAGCTACATTTGAGAGGTGCGGACCGCGGGCGCGGCTAAAAGAAACTGAGATTGTAGTAAATTTCTAGCGAACTAGCGTAACGTAGTGGAGGGTCTCGGGGCGGCCATCTGCGATCTGGATGTCGCGCTGCCCGGCGGGTATAGCGTGTAGGGCATAGGCTTAGGGGTGTTGGGCGGGGGAGCGCGCCATGTAGCATGTTACGTAATTTGCACAGAGAGCGTCGAGCGTCTAACGGCGCCCATTCCTTTTCGATATATGGAATTGGAAATGGATATCGCGCTTCGGCGTTCGCGGACGCGGATCTCGCGGTTCGGCTTCGGTAGAGGGTCGACAGCGTCCTAATCTAAAATCTGAGGATTCAGGACTGAGGGCTTGCTTCAGTGTACAGTGAGGCCAAAGGTGAGTTTATCTCGCCATCGGGGGGGGTCTTCATGACTTCGGGACTTCGCACAAATCGCAGCGGACGCACGACGAGGCTCGATGCAATGGAGCTCGGAGGGACGAGCGACGAGCGAGTCCATGTCCTTTTTCTTGTGACGAACTTGATACTTGTGTCATGACTCATGTGTGCCGACTGCCGTGCTCGTGTGTGATCTCTGCACAAACCACTCTCTCGCTCTCTCCACTCTGTGTGCGGTATATCGCTCAGCGCGCGACACCCCACACCCTTCGTCGTTGCCCCACCTCTCTCCACTCGTCAACATTGCCTTTGGCCCTCCGCCCCTCCGGCCCCGAGTCCACACACAGCGGTTAGAGGACAGGTACATCCTCCGCTCTGATTCCGCTCTCCACTCGCGCGTGCGCCATCAACTGCTCATCAAATCGAAGATATCTTCCCGCCCGCCGCCGCCTCCCTCGACTCGCCCTCCGCCATGAGGTTTTTCAGGATGTCCTCCTTGCACGTGTGCGGTGCCGCGACCGGCTTCGAGCCGTCCACCTGTGGGCAGCGGACAGACGTGTGTGTGTGTGTGTGTGGTGGTGGGGGGGTGGGGGGGTCGCGGCGCGTGTGGGAGAGGGAGGGCGAGGAGGGCGGGGCGTGCCCCGACCCCTCACCCTAGCCCTCACCTCGTCCCTCTCCACGGCAGACATGTTGAGCTTGAAGGCCGGCTTGGCGCGAGTCGGAGCCTCCTCCTCCTCCTCCTCCTCGCTGCTGCTGTCGCTGTAGCTGTTCGACTCTCGCTGCGAGCTGTGGCGCGAGCTCAGCTCCTTCGCCTCCTCCTCACGCTCCTGCCCATCGGGGGGGGGGGGGGGTATCGGTGAGGGGGCGCGACCGCGGGACGGCAGGGAATATCGGAGAAGACGGCAAGGGGTTTTGCGAGAGTTGGTGATGCGCGGCTGTGCCTGCGCATACCGCGGCGACCCCATCTGGTGGCGCGGGAGGGTCAGGTAGGCGGGGTCGAGGGCGGGGTTCGCGACCGCCGAGAACGCCGGTCTGAGCCCGAAACCGCCCAGCGGTGTCGGAGGGCCCTCGAGGCCGGGCTCGTCCGCGCGAGGGGAGGAGCCGGAGGAGGAGTGCGGCTGCCGGCCCACCGGGCCGAGCGCCGCGCTCATCGACGCCGGCATCTGGGGCGCCTCGTAGGCGACGGGCATGCCCAAGCCCATGCCCCCTCTCGGCAACGAGGTGAGCATAAAGTTGTGGTCGAGCAGCTTGGCGTCCGAGTCCCGCTTGGGTGTGAGCGGGAGGATATCGCCAATCTCCGACCGGGGCGACTCCGACCCGTCGTTGGTCGTCTCCGTGCGCGCAGTGAAGGTACCCTCGGGGGTGATTGACCCCGCCTCCGCCCCTGTCCCCATTGAGAGGCGGAATGGCGCGGCCGCGCCCGCGCCGTACTCCGCGGTCGCGGCGGGCGGCTTGGTTGCGACTGGCGGGTCAAGGTCGATCTCGTACCCCTTGGAGTTACCGCACCCCATCACCACCACACCGAAGACGGGGTCTCGGGAGGGCAGCAGCCTTCGAGAAAAGGAGAGCACCTGGGCTGCTTTCAATCGCGAGAAAGGCCGGCGGTTTGGTCTCATTTGCACTTCAGGCGCCATATCGAGCTGTGAACACCCGTTCTCCACTGTTCGTGCTCTGGGATCGGGGTTGTGCTTTTGTGTCGGAGTGTAACGGTGAACCGACGAGAGAGGAACACAAAATATGGAGGGGGAACCGGGCGATCGCCGCCCTCGAGCGGCGCCGCCGGGGCACCGGCTACCCCCGCGGGTTGCGTTTGGTGTTTTTTCATTCGATTGTTTCGATTCTCACCACTCACCACAAACAGCTCCGTCCTGTTTTGAGTGGTGGGCGATGTCGTGTGTGGGTGTGTTCGCCGCCAAAATAATTAACATGCATCCTCTGCGGCAAGACGGACGCGTTTTGACAATCAAAATGCCGCACTGAGCGGGCAGGGACGACGTACGGAGCGTGTCCTGGGTCCGTGGCGCCTGTCGGCGGAGCGCGCGAGGCCACGAGTTTTCGCGCGAGATGAGCCCTCACTCGAAGGCGGTCAGCCACGGCGCCAGGCCAATCAGCTGGGAATGCCGCGCCTCGATGCTACACCAGTCCTCGAGCGAGAGCCCACCGGCCGTCGGGGCTGGCGCGGCAGGCCGCTTCGCGGGCGGTGCCGCAGCCGCGGGCTCCGCCGCCTTGCGCTTGCTACCGGCCGTCGCCGCCGCAGCCACCTCCTCCGCCTTCTTCTTCTTCGCCTCCTCCGCCGCAGTCTTCGTCGCCGCCGCCTCCTCGGCCTTCTTTTGCTTCGCCTCCTCCGCCGCAGCCTTCGTCGCCGCCGCCTCCTCGGCCTTCTTCTTCTTCGCCTCCTCCTCCGCCGCAGCCTTCGCCGCCGCCGCCTCCTCGGCCTTCTTCTTCTTCGCCTCCTCTTCCGCCGCAGCCTTCGCCGCTGCCGCCTCCTTGGCCGCCGCCTCCTTGGCCGCCGCCTCTTCGGCCTCCGCCGCCCTCTTATCCGTCTCGGCCGCCGCCGCCCCCTGCTCTGCCTCAGTGTCGGCCGCAGGAGCCGCAAGCGCTTGTAACAAACGGTCGGCGAGGGCCGCCTTCAGCCCGCTCGTGTCCAAACCGCGCTCCTCCAGGGCCGCCCGCAGCTTCGGAACAGTCATCTTCTTGACCTCATCGGCCGTAAGGGTCATCGCAGCGCCGGCCGAGGTGCGAGAGCTCTCAAAAGCGGGCACACAAAAAGAATTATGTGGCCAGGAACGCAGAGCTGCGACGAAAGGCGAGAGAAGAAGCGAGAGCAAGGGATCGGCAGGCGGCGGCGCCGCCGTCGCAGAACGACGCAGAGGAGAGCGACGCGACAGAGGAAGAAGCGAGAAGATAGAGAACGACCAGAGTGGGACGACCGAGAAAGAAAGAAAGAAAACAGCCACGCGACAACCCAAGGGAGAGGGATGGGAGCTCTCAGTGCGGCGCAAGCGAATTCTTTTCGCTGCAGAACACGATTCGTGGTGTGACTGCTCCTGAATCCTGTGCGCCTCCACCTGTCGCGTGAATCGCGTAAAAGAAAGAAAACAAAGTTGGCCTGTGGCTTCGCCGGGCCGTGAACGCTCGTTGCTGGACTCGCTCGCTCACTCTGCACTCGCAATGAGCTCCCTCCCTCTCCTCCTCGAGCAGCTCGCCTCGGCGCAGCGCGCGGTCGTCGAGGCACTCAGCTCCGAGTACTTCTGCGAGGACCTCGAGCCGCCGAGCTGTGCGTTTGGCTGGGGAGAGGAGGCGCTGCGTGACTATTTTGAGACTGGCGGTGAGTCAGCGCCTCCCAAGGCAGCGCCGGCGGCGCCTGCGGCCGATGCGCGGCCGGTCATCGTTTGCCTCGGCGACTCGCTGACAGAGTTCGGGAGCCACGTGGTCGGACCCAAGTTTGCCGATGCCACGCTCAAAAACACCCCGCTGGCGTCAGAGGTGCTGCGGGCAACGGACGGCAACGAGGAGCACGGCCCTGGATGGGTGGCGCTGCTTGCGCGCGACTACCAGTGGCGGACGACGGCGGACGTGCTCAACCGAGGCTTCTCGGGCATGACTTCTCGCCTGCTGCGCGCCGACCTCGCCTCGATCGTCGCCTCGCTGCCGGCCGCACCGGTGGCGGCGGTCGTCGTCACGCTCGGCGCAAACGACGCCGCGGAGGGCGGCGTGCCGCGCGACGAGTTTCGCCAGAACCTCGACGCCATCTGCGGCGCGCTCAAGGAGCTGCTGCCGTCCGCCGCCGTCCTGCTCGCTACGCCGCCGCCCATCAACCACCAGGCCCGCCTCCCCCTGCCGCCAGCTAAAGCTGGCAGACCGCCTCGCCTGACCGCCGTCCACACCCGCAGGTGTGGCCGGCGACGACCGGCGGAAAGGGATTCGGCGGCGGCCGTTCGCTCGAGCGGCTCAAGCCGTATGCCGAGGCGGTGCGCCAGGCGGCCGCGGGCGCGGGCGTGCGCTGCGTCGACCTGCAGGCTGACTTCACCACGCGGCTGATGCACTGGGCAGACACGACGTGCGACATTACCCGATCCGAGATGATCCGAGATGCGGCACTGGGCAGGCACGACGTGCGGAGAGGAGAGGCGGTAGCTGCAGCCAGTAGGCCCTCCCCACTCCCACCCGCCTCTCTCGCCGCCTGCCGACGGCAGGCACGACGGCTTCCACCTCGCCACCAAGGGGAACGTGTTTGTGTACCGCCAGGCGCCCGACCCCTCGCCCCACCCCGTCTCGCCCCGCCCAGCCTCGCCTCGCCTCGCCTCGCCTCGCCCCGCCCCGCCTCGCCTCGCCCCGCCTCACGTCGCCCCGCCCCGCCTCACGTCGCCTCACCTTGCCTCGCGCTCGCCAAGGTGGGAGAGGCGCTGCGCTCCGCCGGGCTCAACCCGTCGAGCATGCCCACCCACCGCCCGCCCGCCCTCGCGGCGGCGGTCGAGCTGCTCGACGACCGGGACGGCCGCTACGCGAGGTGCAGGAAGAGGTGAGGTACACACAACACACGTCACACGCACGAAAAATCCAGGAGAGGCAGGCTAGAAGCTCAGACTGAGGCGGATAGGGGTCGAGCGTGTAAAGACCGTCGTTTTTTATTGCCGTATCCATCTCGTGGTTATTGTTTACTCACGAAGTACTATCACGCAGCCGGGCCAGCCCCGCGCCCCCCTTGAACTCCTCCCACCCCACCTCGCCCACGCCCGCGTCGACCGCAGCGTCGAAGCCGGGTGCGTCGAGCTGCGACAGCACCTCCCGCGCCGCCGGGCACGTGCAAGCGGCGACGCGCAGCTCGCCGCGCACCTGCTCGAGGTTGGTGCTGTCGACGTAGTTGCAGCTAATGGCGGCCGTGTGCGTCAAGTTGAGCACGGCGTGCGGCGCGCCGGCCGGCACGAAGAGGCACTCCCCGGCCCGAAGCACGCCCTCCCAGCGCGGCGCGCGGCGGAGCAGCTCGTCCGCCTCCGCCGCCGCGTCGTCGTGCACGTCGGCGCTAAAGAGCGGGTCGTGCCCGTGCGCGTACGACGGGCGGAGCAGCGGCGCCGCCTCGGGCGGGAAGATGGTCCACCGCTTCTCGCCCTCGAAGAGCAGCATCCAAAAGTGCGAGCCGAAGGTGTCCACGTGCACAGAGCAGCGCGAGCCGCGAGGGCCGATGAAGAGGCTCGGCCAGGCGTCGCGGTAGAGCGAGCCCGGAGAGAGCCGCTGCAGCAGGTCGTTGGCAAAGTAGCGAGGCACGCGAAACAAGCCCTCGCCTCCGCCCTCGCCTCCGCCCTCGCCTCCGCCCTCGCCTCCGCCCTCGCCTCCGCCGCCCTCGGGCCTCCGCGTGAGCAGCTCTTTGCAGTGCTGCGGCAGCGACCAGTCGAAGAGGTACGCCGGCTCGGCCTCCTCCGCCGTCGCGTCGAGCCGGTCGATGAAGTCTGCGACGGTGGTCGCGCCCACCATGGTGGTGGAGGAGGCCGATAAAGTCTGCCCGCCAGCCGCGCCAGCCGGCTCGGGGCCTGGCGGCGGGCCGAGGGTCGCCGGCTCGAGGCCGGCCCACTGTGTGGAGGCCGCGTCCCTCCGACGCAGCGCGGGCACCCTGCCGCCGATCGAGGCGCGGAGGAAGGCCAGGTCCCATGCCTGGGCCGGGCCGGCGCCGGGCGGGAGCGGCAGCACGACCGGGACTCGTCGCGACGCGTACTCCTCCCAAAAGGCCGAGACGCTCAAACCGGCGGGCGCGCGCGGGAGGGGGAGAGGGGGGGGAGGCGCGACCAGCGAGGCCCGCAGCAGCCGCGCGAGCGCCTCCTCCTGCTCCCGCTGCCGCAGCAGCCGCGCGAGGTGAGAGAGCAGCTCGCCGCCACCGCCGCGCCCGCCGGCGGCCACGCAAGAGAGAGACCGGCGGAGCTCTTCTGCAAGGGTGGCGTCTCTCAGGGGAGCGGCCGGTAGCGCTCCGCGCAGCCGCGCTGCGGCGGCCACGTGCGAGATGGCCGGCCCGAGCTCGCCGAGGCACTCGCGCAGGCTGCCGAGAGCCGCATGAGCACGTGCGGCGCGGCGAGGCGCCTCCGTCGCCGCAGAGAGCTCGCACTGCCTCCGGCGAACCAGCGAGAGCAGAAAAGCCCGGCCGTCGTCTGACGAACCGAGCGTTTGCAGCGCCCGCTGCGGATTGTGACGCGCCGTCTGCAGCGCACGCTCGCAGGTGGTGGCGCTCGCGCCACCCTCGCGCCGCTGCTGGCGACACCAGCGAGCGAGCTCCGCGGTGGCGTCGGCACAGTCGTCGTCGCTGCTGCTGGCGGATTCGTGGAGGTCGTCGATGTCTGACGCCGGCTCGGCCCGGCAGCGCTTTAGCTGCATGGCCGGAGGCCGCCCGGAGGCGGTACTAGTAAAAGAATTCTACGACCTCAAGCCCCTCACAGCAGACTGGCACGAACTAGCACCACAAAAGGCACAGCAGACAACGCCCCGTTATGGGCCGTCGAAGAGGCCGTCATACTCCTCCGGCCTCGCCCCCCCTTCCCAACCCTCCCCTGGCTCAGGCTCCTCTCCTCGCGGAGCACAGTGTAAAAGAAAAAGAGGCCGGGGAATTCTTTGAAGCAAACTTAGGCGTGAGACGCACGCTCCCAATTCCCAATGCGAAAAGCTCACGCCGAATGCCCCTCGCCCACTCGCGCGGAAGCTCGTCGGCGCAAGGACCATCGAAGCAAGCCCCTACCCTGAGGAGAGGTGCCGGAGCGCAGCACGCATCATCGATTACCCACCCACCCTCCTTCCTCAGGTGGAGCAAACCGGTTGTAGTCGTCGTGAGCCATTACAACGAGTGGCAGTCCTCCGTCGCCGCGTGGGCGAGGCCCGCGCCGTCCGAGTTCTACGAGGTGGTGACGTCCTATCAGCGCAAGGACCCAGTGGCTCCGGGCTACATCGCCAACTTCGGCCACGAAGCCTCGCTGTATTTGCGATTCGTGGCAGCTCACACGCCTCGCGCCCTGCAAAATTGCTGGCCGCCATCGTTCACCAAGTCTAGTTTGGATGCAGGTGGACAACTACGACGACCTCCCGCTGCGCACGGCGTTTGTGCAGGCCGACATCGCACCCGCCAATGAGCGCAAACCCCGCTTTCTCGAGTGGCTCCGCTGCTCACGGCAAGCGACGGGGTGGGCGCCGCTGAACGACACCTTTGTGGCGAATCTGAGCGTCGAGGCATGGAGGCTCGATAAGGTTGCCATTCGTTCTACCGATGCCAATCGGCGGCACAGGGCAGACCCGCTGCTCATGCCCGTTGTGGAGCAGTGCTGGCGGGATCTGCTCGCCGTCTTTGGCCAGTCGAGCCAGCTACCCTCGGGCGAGTTGAACTCGCCCCGCGTCTCCTTCTTCCCAAACAGCAACTTCCACGTCAGCCGCGAGCAGCTGCGAAAGCACAGCAAGGGCGTGTACGAGGAGGCACTGGGGATGATGCTCGGAGGCTCGCGAGGGCGGCCACCGGGGGCGTGCAACGCGGGACCGCTCGAAGCACAGAAGCTGTCGGCCGCCTCGCAGAGGCAGCTTGCTCTGGCGAGGAGAGCTGAGGGGGGTCTGGCCGCCTCAAACTGCATAGTCGCAGCGCGAGGCATCGGCGCGAATCAAGTGCACGTGCAGTGCCCGCGGTTCAACAAGCATGCCTCCTCCGGCGGGTTCGAGCACCTCCACCACGTCCTCCTCGGCGGCCAGCCGATGCAGCCGTCGCCGCCCGACGCCATGGCCTGGTGCGGGCAGTACCACGCCCCCGGCGAGGAGGGCTGTGAGGCGAGTCCCTGCAAGCTGGCGGCTCCGCCGCCTCCAGCGGAGCTCGCGACCGTCGTAAGGCACCCTCACGGGCTGTTTTCGCAGCTAAACGTGTTCACGGCCACCGCGAAGCTCGACTGCGAGGAGCGCGGCTTGAACTCTTCCCTTTCCGGAGCCTGACATGTCCAATCCGGTGCCCTGACGTGCCCGCTCGTAGGCGCACGGTTCAACGTCTTCTGCGCGATGGGAGATTGTCGGCGACCGATACCGTGCGGCGTGCGAGCGCGGCCACGAGTGCTGGTTTGAACCGGTGCGCCTCCGGTCTCGAGAGTGTGCGGAGTTGAAGCGGTACCCCGCCGGCTCCACATTCGCCCACGCCAGCCGCTGGAGCCAGCGGCTTTTCGTTCCAAACGGGGAGCTGGAGGCGGGTGTGCAGGACCTCGCGTCCAAGCTTCCACAGCCCTTCCTGGGCGTGCACGTCCGGCGCGGCGACAAGGCGGTGGAGGGGGCCGTCCATGTCGAGAATGAGCATGTTGCAGCCACCCTAGAGGCTGCAGCGCGTGAGTTTGGCTGCACCCACGTCGCTCTGCTGAGCGACGACCCGGCCGCCGCGGCGGCGATTCAGCAGCACAGCAGGACGGTGACAATCACGGCTGTTGACCGGATGATCCCCACCTCGGCATTCGGCCTCCTGTCGGCGGTGCTGGCGCTCGCGCGTCACGCAACCGCGCTGCTGGGGCACTCGACGTCCAACATGTTTCGCTGGATGCTGCAAATGAGCTACCAGGCTACCTATTCAAATCTCGGATGATCTCGGGGGATCGCGGCCTGAGGCGTCCGATGGCCAACAGGCGCCGTTCTTCGACTTCGACGGGCACTTTGAGCCGCGCTCCGTCTTTGGCCCCCCCTTTGAGTGGGGGGATGAGTGCCACCGCTTATGGCTCGATCCGGCCGACCCGACCCTCCTCCATGACCGCCTCATCACACCGGTCTGCCCTCACTGCTCCCGGTCGCAGCACCGGCCGCACGCTCGAAGAGGCTGCCAGACCAACAGCAGCATGAGGGTGTCACTACCTGAGCAGCATACGCACACGCAGCCCCCGACTCATGGAAGATTTGCAGCCGCAACGAATGCAACGCGCGCGCCGCTGACCATCCTTGTGAGCGGAGAGCCCGACCCCACCTGCCCGCCGCGCTTCAAGGAACTGTCGTACTGTGCCTCGCACCTCGCCGAGGCGACCGGAGCCGCTTGCCCCCACGACCTCTGCTTCCTCTCGGGGGGCGCCAACCGGTGGCGCGATGAAGCTTGCCGTCAGGACTGAAGCGACACTTCTATCGCCATCACGTGCCCGTGCCCCATAGGTGGCGCAATGCAGCCTACTTGCCGCCGTTCACGGCCAACTCGGTCCGCCTCGGGCTGCCCACACGGGAGCGACCCATCGACGTGCTCTACCAGAGCAGCCGCTGCGAGGAGCGACGGGAGCAGCTGGTGGGCGTCGTGCGGCGAGCGCTCGAGGCGGCGGTCCTCGTCTTCGAGTACACCGGACTGTGCACCGGCGGGTCGCAAAAGCCGCGGCTGGTGGCGGCGGGAGGGCCCGAGGCCGCGATTCGAAAGGCGAAGATGGTGGTCGCCTTCGAGCGCTTCCAGCCGGGGATGGAGTACCTCTCAGAGAAGCCCTTCCTCCCCGTCCGCTTCGGGGCGGTCCCCCTCTACTATGGCAACGGGCAGAGGCTGGCGGCCAGCCAGGGCGTCGACGTCCTGCCTTGGATCGACCGAGCCGACTCTCCGTCGGACGAGGCCTTTGCAGAGCGGGTGGTGACACTCGCGCGCGACCTCCCAGACGCACTGGACGTGCGGCGTCAGCGCCTGACCAACCACACGTTTCGCATCGAGTGCGCGCACCTACGAGACCGGCTGCGCAGCTTGCCGGCGGGGCCGCTTCGCATCCGCCACCGTGGGTCGTGGGCCAAGGTCTACGAGCCCGTCTTGGACTGCCTGCTGGGCGAGCGGGCACCGCGCACGGCGTCGCCCTCAGAGCCGGACCCACACATCATCCTCAGCCAGTGCTGCTACGGAAAACGATTCGCGGGGAAGGGCTGGCTGCCAGGCCGATGGATGCCAACACCGGCGGAGGAGGGTTCTTGACGGTCTTGTACTCGGTTGGGCACACCTTTCTACACCTTTACGTACAAGAGAGGGAACACCAGGGAGGGTACGGAGTTAGTTAGGAAGGTGAAGAACAGTCAGGCTCGGACACGGACACCTGCGGCCGGGCGGGGGGTGGTTGCGCCCGGACGTTATTCTTATCTCCTCCCTTCAGAAGATGTCCAACGAGGAAGGCTCCGTGCCCGTGCCTGGCGGGGGCTCGCTGTCGAAGCAGCCCAACTTCCGGCGCGAGTGGGACAAGGAGGCCTTCGAGGCCAAGGCCAAGGCGCGGCTGGCCGAGGAGGAGTCGCTCGAGGAGGAGCGCGAGCGCAAGAAGACGGCGCCGGCGCCGATTGTGCAGCGCGCGCCGCTGCAGCGGCGGACGGAGGAGCTGCGGCTGGACAAGTTCGAGGGCTCGCGCCAGCTGGTGACGGGCGCGCAGGCGCAGGCGGGCTCCTTCAGCGCTGCGTATCACTGCAAGGTCTGCGACTGCGTGCTGCGCGACTCGGCAAACTACCTGCTACACATCAACGGGCGCAAGCACAACCGGATGCTGGGCATGTCAATGCGCGCCGAGCGCTCCACGCTCGAGGAGGTCAAGGTGCGCGCTTTTGCGCGGGCTGACTGCACGCCCGCGCTTGGTGGAGCGCGCGCGGGCGTCACCCCCCACAGCCCCTGCCCCCGCACCACCTCGTGAAGGACTTGACCATGCCTGGGCCTGACCCCAGGCGCGATTCGACGCCCACCGCGAGGAACGCGACAGCAGCGCCGCCTCCGAGGCGACGCCCCGAGCTCCGAGCCGGCGCGGTCCGGGCGCGCCGGCGACGCGTCTGCGCGACACGTGCAATAGGTGACGGCCGAGCAGAAGGCGGAGGCGTTCCTCGCCGACTTTGACGAGCGGATCCGGCAGCGCGAGGAGGCGGAGCGCGAGGAGGCGACCGCGAAGCGGCGGGCAGCGCGCGCGGCGGCCAAGGGGAAGGGCGGCGGCGAGGGCGGCGAGGGCGAGGCGGAGGAGATTGACGAGGAGAAGGCGGCGATGGTGGCGATGGGGTTTGACTTCGCGGCGGGCGGATTCGGCGGCTCGCGGAAGGAGGGCTGAGGGGTTGCGACCAGGCGGCATGTGAACCTTTTGACCGTGAGCTGCGTGAGGCTGAGGGTGGGTGAGGGTCCGCCCGCAGCATCCTTTCGTTCATATGTGACCCTTTTTGACGTGTGCATGCTACAGAGGGGTGTACGAAATTGGAGGTGGTCTGGATGTGTTTTCGGGCAATAGTAATGCATGGCACATCTGTTGCGAGCCATATCTCTGCAATCTGGATTTGCGGATGCGGTGCGGGAGCCGGGACCCGAACTGGAACATCTATAACGTGAATCGCTCTCGCGGCGGACCTATAAATTATGCCGATGCAGACCCGCGAAATCCGAGACCACCCGCTGGCAAGCCATAATTATGAGTTACGCGCGGCATGCCCGGCGGCGGCGGTCAGAAGAACGGGTTCTCCCACGTTGAGATGCCGCCGCCCGTTGCCGTCGAGTAGCCAATCGACCCAACGAGAAGCGCGAGGAGCACCTGCGCCGCGTAGTCCTGCGGCTCGCCGGAGAAGCCACCCTCCTCGGCCAGCGCACGCCGCTGCAGGAAGCGCACCACCTCCGACTCGGCGTCCTCCCGTGTCCACCCTTGCGCGCTGCCAAGCTCGACGTACGCGTCGACCATCGCCTCGACTGACGCATACGGCGGCTTGTCCGTGAGGAGTCGCTCGCGATTCCGCCGCTGGAAGGCCTCGTCGACCAGGGTGCGCATCTCGGGCGAGATGCCCGAGTACGTGATGAGCGGGCCTGTCAGGCCCTTGGGGTTGTCCGCCGTCACGTCCGGATCGACCACCGCCGGCGGCTTCTCGCCGTCGCTCATGACGGCGCAGCAGCTGCGATGGGCGAGGCGCGGAGCAGCAAACGCTCGCGCCGGAGGCAGCACTGCCGGGGACGCTCCTAATAGCGCGAGAAGAGCCATTCTGGGATGAAGAGAAAGTGTCGGAGAATCCTAAGAAGGCACGGGCCCTCAGCGCCCTCCCCCCTCGCTTTTGCAAAATCCTGCAAAGGTGGGGACGTGTCTGTCCTCGACCCAGCCCTAGCTTGGGATGTCTGTTTTATTTGTTTGTTTGTTGGGCCCTCAGCGGAGCTGGGAAGAGGACCGCCGCAAGCGGCGTGGCGTGGAGCGGTTGTGCATCCCTCCGGGGGCCCCTCTGCGCCGGGGAGGCGTTGTTGGAGGCTAGGACGCAAGCGTCCGTCGCCCTTTTCAAACTCGGGGCCCACTCCGCTACGCTCCGACCCGAATTTGGAGGGCCTAAAAGTTTAAGGTGTTGCTGCGCAAAAGGGGTCGGACACCGGGCGCAGCTCATGCTAAGAGCTAGAAGAGGAGATAGAGAGAACAACCACCCTGTCCCGTTATTGCGTACACCAACAAACACCACAAAACGCTCTCTCTCTCCTGTCCGCTCACTCAGGGGGGTCACGACTACCAAGTCCCTCGACTAGCTGCCACAGGGCGCAGCTGCCACAGGGCGCAGCTGGAGACGCTCTCCCTCAATCGGCATCCACCCCCACCCGCTCCAGCCCCACTTCTGCTGCCGAGAGAGCTGAATCGAAGCAAGCGAGCCATTGCATCTTGGCGTGCTCCTGGAGCGCGGCTTTCTGCGGCCACGAGCACGGCGGAGTCGGCGTCGTAGCGCGCATCGTTCCCGCTCATCGCCCATTCCTCCCACGTGACGTGTGTCGGCCGCGATTCGATGTCGCCACCTTCATCGCCAACGAGGACTCCCTCGACTGCAGGGGGGCTCCGGCGCGGGGAGGGACTCCGCCTGCTGCGCTGGCCGACTGCGCCCTCCTCCTCCATGGGATCGATCCGATTCCGCAGCGGCGGTGCTGCGCGGGAGGCGGCCGCGGGCACGCTGGGCTCGATCAGCGGCTTTCCCCTCAGCGGTAGCGCGAAAGCACGGATTTGGCGGATTCTTGGCTTCAATTTTACGAATGTCTTGGCACCTCTCGAGGTTCTTCTCGAGGTGGATATCCTTTGGCCGCGTTGGGTAGCGAGGATTGGTGTAACCCGAGCCACGGAGGCGTGTTTTCTGACGGCCGACCGTCAGTGCACGGAGTTGCCACTTCTCCGACTGCCCCGGCTAGTTCCCGAGTTTCGCGGGAGTGACCCCATGCGTCAAACCCGAGACCTAGCGCGGGTGGGTTGGAGGGGCCTCGGAAAGGCGCGCAAGCACGCCCTACGTCTTCCCCTCCTCCCCATCGGGCCGCGTGAGCGGCCACGCCTCGCAGATTCGTTTTCGCGCCTGGGTCAGGCGCGCGGGGCATCCCCCGGGTCGCTCGACCAGCGATCCGAAGAGTGGCCGCTATGCGAAAGGAAGAGCGGGGGCCCTCGACGCCTCAGTTCGGCCCTCCCGAGGGGGGGAGGGGAGCAAGGGGGTGGGGGGATCGGGGCGGGGGGGAGGGGTCTCGGATTTCGTGAGGCTAATACTTGCCCTTTCGGGGAGGGGCCTCGGGACGGCGAGCGCAGTGGCGCCCGCTCGACTTCTTCCCCTCCTCCCTCGAGGCAGCGAGTAGGCAGCGAGAGGAGGTCTCGAGCGCCTATATGAAGGTATGTGAGATGGCGATGGGAATGGGTGGTTGGACGGGCGGGCGGGCGGGCGGGCGGGCAAGCGGGGAGAGGCGGGCGGGCGGGGCGGGGCGGGCGGGTGGGGTGATCGGAGGAATCGTGTCCACAATCAGCGGAGCAGCAGCAGCAGCAGCTGCAGCTGCAGCAGC
Organism: Emiliania huxleyi CCMP1516; assembly: GCF_000372725.1. Classification (NCBI taxonomy): domain Eukaryota; phylum Haptophyta; order Isochrysidales; family Noelaerhabdaceae; genus Emiliania; species Emiliania huxleyi. The sequence goes on along the minus strand of NW_005198537.1, from coordinate 527,266 downwards.
AAGCAGCGGCCTGCCGCAGATTCCTGCCGTTGTCTGCGCCGCGATCCGCCCCCGCGCCGCCGCGCCGCCGCCGCCTGCGCTCGCCGCCGCCTCGTAGACGACTCCTCTCGCGCTCGGAGAGCCGCGCAGCGGGCCGCGAGGTTGTGGTCAGAGAGCAGCAGGGTTGAGATCCACAAAATCGGCCAAATTTGAGGTTGCTCGAGAGAGCCTGGAAATGGTCCCGCGCCGTTGCCCCGGTGTCGGCGCATCGCCTCTCGGCCGCGACGGGCCGGCTCCGCCGCGTAGTCGAGCAGCAGGGGCTCTGGCACAGGTTTGTCGACAAACTGGTCGAGCAAAATTTCGGCGAGGAAGCGGCACCGGCGGCACGCCGGGACGAATCCGGACTGGTCACATTGTTCGGCACCGCGGCGGCGAGCCGCCGCGAGCCCACAGGAGAGCTGGGCGCCGCGGCACCAGACCGCGCCGCCAGCGAGGCGAGAGCGGCAGCCGACCGGCCGTGACATGGCAGTTAGACGGCAGTCTTGGCACCAGCTGAAGGCTTGCACGGCGCACATCGCCGGATTCGTGCACGGTACAGGTGGCGTTTATTTTTGCTTGGGGCGGACATCATGACGGGGTAGGTAGGTAGGGTCTGGGCCCTCCCGTCGGGGTTTTCCCTCTCTTCACGCCGGAATTTTCACAGCAGAAAAAGAAATTTTCCGTGGAAATCACGACGTCAACCCTCCCCAAGTGGGTGATCTGGTGCTTGTAGGTAGGGCTTGATAGTGGCCTGCCATGTCACAGGAAGGACTGTGGGTGCAGGAGAGTACCACCAGCCATCACTTTAGTTGGTATAGTACCCCACCTTCACGCATCGAGTGATTTCTTTTTTAGTTTCCCATAAGTAAGGTAGGTAGGTAGGTAGGTAGGTAGGGGCACCGCAGGGGCCGGTCAGGTTTTTCCAGAATTTCATCATGATGTCCGCCCCAAGCAAAAATAAACGCCACCTGCACGGTATTCGGATTTTGGCTATTTGCTCGTGTGGGGGTATATCGCAGATTTGTCAATGGTACCGCGTCTGCGACGCGGGCGCCTTGCGGGCAGAGCCCTTAGCCACCCTTTTATCTTGCGCGGTCATAAAAGAGGGTGCTCTCGTCCTCTTTTGCAATCCAACTTCTCGTTTAGCACCGGAGGACGCCTCGGAAGTGGGCGGGACGCGGTGCGAACCCGGCCATGCATGTACACGGTACGAAGGGAGGCGGCAGAGGACACAGAGAAGAGGGAGATAGATAGTGGACCGACGGACGTACGGACGGACACATGCATGTGTCAGAGCGCGCACGAGTGTGTGGGTGTGCGAGCAATATCGAAAGACGGTGAGGCCGGGATCGCACACGGGACACCGGTGGCGGGACGGCTGTGGAGCGAAGTGGCTGTAGCCAGCCTAAAGCAGACGAGAATGGGGGGATTACCAGACGAGAATGGGGGGAAGGACAGGCGGGCGACATTTGACGACGTCGGGGGTCACAATGTGACGATAAAAACGATCTTGGGGGCCAGGGTGAGACAACAGGTCGGGGTGCCACATGGGGCACACCACAGGCGTATTCTAGACACTAGAGGGGGGAAAGAAACGGGGAATGAGGGGCCCCGCCACGAGAAGTGCGTTCTGGGGATGCAGAGCGTGCAAGGCGGCTAGGGATGAGGCCACAAAAGAGGCGCGCGAGGCAAGGAGGAGAATCGGAGAACTGAGAGACCGGGACGACTGGAAACAAGAAGACAGTGAGCCACCACAGGCGTCGTTGGCGCACATACTGAGCGGCAGCTGCGCTGGAAATAAGGGAAGAGGCGCGTTGCTTCATGCGGAAGCTTGACAAACACACGGCGAGGGCGACAGCAAGAGTCGAACGGGAGGCGCCGGACTCAAAAGACACCGCCACATTCCTGAGACTCGCGAGGGCAGCCTCCTTAAAGGCAATAGGGTCTAGATTCGGAGCGCTCGCCGAAGAGGAGTTACGACAAAATAGCGCCCGTGATTGCCTGCACGCTGCCCGCACTCACGGACTCCATACCCGAAAGAAAGAGAGGGGAGCTCGCGGGAGAGGTGACGAGTGAACTACAGGTAGTGGGGAAGGCAGCATCGATTGCCGTACAGACATGGGTGTGCGAAACAACGACAAGACCAAGGCACGGGCAGAGGAGAGAGAGAAGAATATAGGGTGGATAAAGCGCCTGTTCACGGCATGGAGGATGAGCCACGCCGAACGCAAGGAAGCCGGGGAAGACGACCCCGAGGAGGACGAAACACCTGTGGTGATCCCGTCGCCAGCTGTCACGATGCACCCGAAGGGGACCCCAGCGCCAGCATCATCTGACTGTGGAGGCACAAGTGTTCGAAGAGAGAGTGCTCAGAGAGAGTGGACCTGAGCAACGATATGACTTGGCGGCAAATGATCGCAGTGGGCGTCAGAAGAGTCGTCCTTGCGCGAGGAGAGCTCGATAAACTCGAGGGGCCAAAATAAAATATGCCGCGAGGAGGGCGGAGTTGCGCCGAAAGGCGAAAGAAGCCGCGAGAACAAGGGATCGGCAGGCGGCGGCGACGTTGCAGAACGAGGCAGAGGAGAGCGACGCGACAGAGGAAGAAGCGACAAGGGAGAGAACGACGAGAGTGGGACGACCGCGAGGTGGCATGAAGGTTGCAGCGAGAATCGGCGAGAGACTGCGAAGAGAGATATAGGAAGAGGCGGACGCCCAAGGGCGGGCGAAGGCTAGCGCATGCCATCACACCCCTCTCCTTAAAATCCCTGTGTGGTGGCGGCGTGCCGTCCTCCCATCCCTCCCTTGGGTTGTCCGTTTTCTTTCTTTCTTTCTTTTTTCGTTTAGCACCACACGCCTCTCCTTAAAATCTCTGTGTGCGTGTGTGGTGGCGGCGTGCCGTCCTCCCATCCTCCCTTTGTGTGCCTATTTTCTTTCTTTCTTTGACCTCTCCCTATGATAAGGCTTACTTATGGAATTCACAGTGAATAGTAAAAAATAACCTCCGGAGATGCCCATCGGGTCGCTCCTCATCGCAAACCCTGTCAGCAGAGTCTACGCGCTACACGGGAATGTACGTAAGAGCCACATACACTGAGAGAGAGATGAGGGGCCTAGATAGAGTTAGAGAACACAACCCCCTCTCCCTTTTCTCCCAGTAAGCTAAAAGTACGTACACTGAGAGAGTCTCCCTTTTCTCCCAGTAAGCTAAAAGTACGTACACTGAAAATGAAATCACTCGTGTGTCCGTGGTACCGTTTGTGGTCTCCTAATACCATGGAGCATGGACACGGCCCCGATGTGGAGCGCCAGCGCGGCGTCGTCGGCGCCGACAGACGCCGGCGAGTTCCAACGCAGACGCGCCGCCTCAGCGGCGGCTCGTCTCGACAAGGAAGGAGTGGAAGGAAAAAGTGCCGGATGGAGAGACATTCGCCGTCGAGATCATTGGACATTGCGGTTGTGCGCACACGGTATTTGCTAAAATCTCTCTCTCACACGGAGCAGCTTTCATACGCCTAGTGTCGTGTGAGAGAGTTTCTTTCATACGCCAGGGAGGACAAGGACGTCGACGTGCAGCAGCTGTTCGCGTCGTTCGGTGGGTTCGGGACTTAGGGGACCCCTAGGGTTCTGAGGGCCGGATTTTTTTAAGAGCTTTTAAGAAGTGAGGAGGTTTGGGGGCTGAAATTGCCATTTAAGAGATTGCAGGCACGGGGGGTCCCTCTTTTAAGACCGTTTAAGAAAATCGGCCTCACCAGCACGCGTCGCTGGGTTCCGCGCCGCTCAGCGTTTTCTCCAATACCGCCGTTATTAGGCACAAACCCGCCTCTGAAGACACATCTGTAAGTCTGGTGCACTGGCAGGAGCCCATAGATACTCACATAGGGGACGCGTGCTAGCTGACTGTAGCCAGCTTCCCGGCCTACGGCGTCCACCGGGAGCCTCCCGGACCATCGACCTCGGGAGCTCTCCCGCACCTTTTTAAGCGTTTAAGACCGTTTAATGAATCGGCGGCCCAGCAGCTCTTAAAACCTGCCTAGGCAGGTTTTAAGCCGTTTAAGCCGCAGGCGCCCCAGGGCCCACCCTTTTAAGCCTCGGGGTCCCCTAAGGTTCGGGAAGATGGGAAGGGTCCGCGAGATCCTCTCGTGGAAGGCGGCGAACGTGCTGCAGAACAAGCTGACGCGGACCCAGTACCTCGATGAGGTGACTTGGACCACCGAGAATTGGCTTGGGCTGCAGAAGCAGCGTATATCTGGTATCTCAGTCGTTCTTCACACGGCCATAGCAGAGCAGATTGTGAATGTTGAGCTTGCCTGCGGCGAGGCGGTCGCCAGTGCACGGAGCTAAGTGCCTCGCCGTCCTCGCAGGAGTCGCTTAGGCGGCTCCCGTGGTGTACGTGTGTTAGTGCCAGTGCGCGCCAGTCCCGTGCCTAGACCCTAGTGTCGTGTGAGAGAGTTTGGTTGTAAAATTCTTTCTTTGAAGCGCGAAGGCAAGAAGGCCAAAAATGTGTTTGCCCCGGGCGGCTGCTGCCCAAAGGCCCTAGCCGCTCCTAAGTGTCGTCAGTCCGCCGCCCGCGCGTGCTCGCTCGTCAGGCGCTCTCTCTGTGAGTGCGGTTCTGATTGATTGTGGAGAACAGAATTTCCTTTCTTAAAAAATTCTTGGCCCGCGGTGCGCCAGACAACCAACCAACATATCACAGGTGTGGGGCCCAGAATTTCACGCCACCCCCTGGAGGAAGAGAGCTTTATAACGGACTCAAACACTGGGCTCTGGACTGTCGCGCACTCATCCTACGAAAAAAAAACTTGACGCGGTTTCGCGCCACGGTGGCCGCTGCAGTCGGAGTCTCCTCCAGCCGGCAGCAGCAGCATGGCCGATCTCGACGACGACGTTGAGTTCACCGGCTCGACCGGCACGAACCCTCTCCGCGACATGCCGCACATGCGGCACGACTGCCTCGTCCACCCGTGGCCGCGGCCGGCGACAGCGCAGTCGTGTGCTGAGTGCTGTGCCAAGTGCTTCTGCTACGTCTGCGACGCGCCTGCGAGCGAGTGCAAGCTTTGGGACGAACACTGCCTCGCCGACGGCTCGGCAGAGTGGGTTCGCAAGCGCGCGCAGGCGAAGCGAAAGCGCGAGGCTGCGCAGCGTGCCCAAGCCGCCGGCCGGCAGGTGGACTCGGCGGAGGCAGTGCGGCAGCGCTTCGCGGCCGCGGCGGACACTGACGACGGCGGGGCGCCACAGCCGGCGCCAGACGGCGCCGACGCCGGCAGACCGACCAGGGACGAGGCCGAGGTCGAGGATGAAGAGTCGGAGGAGACGTTTGCGACCTATGCTCCATGCCACTTTGCCCGTGGGCAGCCGCACCCGGAGCTGGTCGTCGAGACGACCTCTCTTTCCTTTGCCGAGCCGCCCCCAATCAGCTACAGCCTCTCCCTCCCCGACTCAATCTTCCAGCCGCGCGCCGACCGCAACCCGACCGGAGGGAGCTCCCCCCCCCCCCCCCCCCCCCCGCCACCCACTCCTTCCTGCCACTGCTACAGCTGCTGCTCCTCCAGCTCCCCTCCCTCCGCCACCCCTCCTCTCCGCTCCCCTCAGGCTCGCTCTCCAACCTCCAGCTGGAGACCGTCGCCTACGCCTGCCAGCGGCACGAGTCGCGGCTGCCCGACGGCGGCCACCGGCCCACTCCCCCTCGGCCCTAACTACGGGCTGCCCGTCCCTCCACCTCTCTCCTCTGCTGTGAGCAGGCTGCCGCGCCGGCTTCTTCCTCGGCGACGGCGTCGGCCTCGGCAAGGGGCGGCAGCTCGCCGGCGTGATCGCAGAGAACTGGCTGTGCGGTCGCAAGCGCCACCTGTGGGTCTCCGTCTCGGCCGACCTGATGGAGGACGCCAAGCGCGACCTCAAGGACATCGGCTTCTCGCACATCAAGGTGCTTGCTGCTATCTGGATGCGCGAGGACGAACGGCCACGTCCACGATGCGTACACGCCCCGCCCCGCAGGTCTTCAACATCACAAAGCTGCCGCGGGGCAGGCTGGCCGCGATGCGGCGGGGAGGGAACGGCGTGCCGCACGACTGGTCCGCCGACTGCGTCGTCTTCTCCACCTACAGCGCGCTGATCGCAAAGGACCGCTCCAAGCAGACGTGCGCTCGCCCGTCGGCTGGGCTGGGGGCGCGCGGCCTGTCCTTTGACCCGTCCTACCGTGCGGCCTAGGCGCGCCGAGCAGCTCGTCGCGTGGCTCGGCAGCGCTCAGGCGGAGGGGTGCATCCTCTTCGACGAGAGCCACAAGGCCAAGAACCTCGCGCCGGAGAAGGGTAAGAAGTGCTCTCAGACGGCGGTGGCGTGCGAGAAGATGCAGGCGAGCATTGCGACTTCCCAGCCCCTGTTCCTCCCTCTCCCCTCGCCATTCGCCACCCCCGGAGCTTGCCCCGCCCCCTGCCGCCCCAGGCCGATTGCCCGAGCGCGCGCGTCGTGTACTGCTCCGCCACGGGCGCTTCGTCGCTGCAAAACATGGGCTATATGCAGCGGCTCGGCCTATGGGGGGCGGCCACCCCGTTCGCCGACTTTCGCGCCTTCACGAAAGCGCTCGGCCAGCACGGCAAGAAGGGCGAGGCCCCCGTCGGCGAGCTCACCGCGGCGTGTGGAGATGCGAGGGTTGCGCGGGGCGAGAGGGCGGTGTCGAGGACTGTAGGTGCGATGGAGCTGGTCGCGCTCGACCTCAAGCGGCGGGGCATGTACCTCTCGCGGCAGCTCTCCTTCTCGGCCGCCTCCTTCGACAAGGCGATGGTCGACCTGAATGACGCCCAGCGCAAGATGTACGACGAGGCGAGGAGATAGCCGAGATGTACGACAAGAGGAGATAGCCGAGATGCGCGGCGAGGCGGCCGCTTGTTCCGCCGAGGGACGCCCAGCCTCATCACTGCCGTCCTGGCTGCGAGTCTCAGGCCGCCCGGTTCTGGGCCGACATGCTCGCGTGCTTCAACTACGCGCTGCACGACGTGCTGCGCGTCAAGAACGACTTCCCGGACCGACCCAAGGATGCCAAGCACCCTTCGTGGGCGGTGATACCAGCCTCCGGGGGCATGTCGCGTGGAGAGCGTTGCAGTGAGCGCCGCGCCACGCTGTCAGGTGATCAGCAGCTTCTGGGGCTGCCACCAGCGCTTCTTCCGCTCGCTCTGCATGGCGATGAAGGTGCCCGAGCTGGTCAAGAAGGCCAAGGAGGCGCTCGCCGCAAACAAGTGCGTCGTGGTCGGGCTCCAGTCGACGGGCGAGGCGCGGCTCACCGACGCGGTCAAGTCGGGCGAGGACCTGGAGGAGTTCGCCGGGATGAAGGAGTGCGTCCGCTTCCTGCTCAAGCGTTTCCCGACGGGCGGCCACGTGCATGAGCCTGCACCGACAGCGGGGGAGTGGTGTCCCTTCACGGCAGCGCTTCGCCGTGACTAGGCGACTACATGAACATGCACCCAGAGTCGGAGGGCGAGGACGAGGACGAGGACGAGGAGGACGTGATGGCGGAGGTGGCGGAGGGCGCCGCGCGCGCGGCCGACAGTGCGGCGGACGCCGCGAGGCGGATGCGGCGGAAGCGGCAGGGCGGGGTGGGGGATTCGGACGAGGAGGAGGAGGAGGACGACGACTTGGACGGGTTCATCGTCCGCGACGGCGACGGCGAGGAATCGGAGGAGAGCGGGAGCGGGAGCGAGAGCGGGAGCGAGGCGTGTGGGGCGGAGGAGGGCGGCGGCGGCGGCGAGGGCACCTCGCGGCGAGGCCGGCTGCCCGCGGCGGTGCGGAAGCAGCTCAAGGCGATGGACGCGGCGCAGCTGAGGAAGCTACTGCAGGCGGCGAACGTGGCCGACCACCAGTGCTTTGAGCGCGGGCAGGTGAAGTCGAGCTCTCGAGCCGCCCTCCGATGCCCTCCCGCCCCTCGACAGCCCCTCTCTCCCTCCACGTCGCACGGCTGTCTCCCTGCCACACACAGCCCTCCGCATAGCATCAGCCTCTCTCGCCCCTCGCCCTCCCACGCGCAGCTCATCGAGCGGCTCAAGGAGCACGAGCGGGCGGCGGCGCATCAGGGCGGCGCGTCGCTCCGCGTGGCGGCGCTCCTCGTCAAGGCGGGCTTCGGCGACAAGGGCAAGCGCGCCGCGCCGGAAACAGGCGGGGCGCGCGCCGCGGCGCCGCAGCGCCGACGGCTCTCCACCTCGTCGCTGCCGCGGTACGACGCCGGCGACTCCGAGGGCGAGGAGGGCGAGGATGGCGGGGGCGGCTCCCCGATGGACCTCGACGCGACGGACGGCGAGCACGGGCTGGTCGGCCGCCAAATCTCGCTGCGGGGCGAGGGCGGCGCCCGCCGCCGCGCCACCGTCGAGTCGTACGACTCGCGGACGCAGCTGCACGGCGTGCGGTACGCCGACACAAGCGCTGCGGACCAGGTCGACCTCGCGAGCGGCGCGGACTGGTCCTTCCTCCGCACGCAGCGCCCGCCGGGCACCAACCCGGAGCGTGGCGCGGACTCGGACTCGGAGGACTTGCTCGAGCAGGCGTTGCGCGGCGGGGGCAAGTCCGCGGGAAAGCCCGGGGTTAAGTCCGGAGGGGGAAAGCCCGGCGCGCGGCGTGCGGCGGCGGGTGGCGTGCGGCGTGCGTCGGCGGGCGACGAGAGCGAGTCGTCCGATCCGGAGTGGCGAGGCTCGGACGACGAGAGCGACGGCGAGGACGGCGAGGACGGATCCGGATCCGAAGCCGACTTCATCCGCGAGCGAGCCGTGGCGGCGAGGCCGCCCGCCCCCTCCGCCTCCCGCTCCGCCGCGCCCTCAGCGAGCAAGCCGGCGTCCTCCTCCGCCACCAAGGCGGCGCCGCCGCCGGTGCGACGGCCGCCTGCCGGTTCAGACGACGAGGCGGCGGCGGAGGACCTGTCTTGGGCGCAGCACGGGAACGTGGCGGACATCAAGAGGCTGCAGCGGCTGCGCAGGCAACTCTTCCGGAAGCTTCGCAGCCTGCGCATGCCCTCCAACCCGCTCGACAACATCATCCACGAGCTGGGCGGCCCTGACGCCGTCGCCGAGCTCACGGGCCGAAAGGGAAGGCTCGTCCGCGACGAGGAGGGCCGCACCGTCTACAAGCGGCGCAACGTCGACCTCGGGTGCTCCATGGAGCGCATCAACCTGGCGGAGAAGCAGGCCTTCATGGACGGCCGCAAGCTCGTCGCCATCATCTCGGAGGCGGCCTCATCGGGCATCTCGCTGCAGGCGGACCGGCGCGTGCCGAACACGCGCAAGCGGCTGCACATCACGCTCGAGCTGCCGTGGTCCGCCGACCAGGCGAGTGCCTCACCGCTCCCTCCCTTCTTCTCTCGCGGTCTCTCCCTGCTGCCTTCGCTCCTGCCCCGCCCCTCCGCCTTCACCATTCTCACCGCCGACTGCCTCCCCCCCCCCCCC
>NW_005198537.1:494315-517729 GCF_000372725.1 Emiliania huxleyi CCMP1516 | reverse complement strand
TTTGGGGGGGGGCTTTTTGGGGTATTTCCCCAAAGGGGGCCGGGGGGGTTCAAAACCCCGAAAAGGGGGTGCAAATCCCCCTGAAGCTGCGGGGGTCCCCCAACAAGGAGAGGCCCCCCCCCCTCCCTCCTTTTTTTTTTGGGGGTTTTTCCCGGGGGCTTTGGTTCTTGCCCCGCCCCCCCCCTTTCCCATTTTTCCCGGGGGGGGGTTTCCCCCCCCCCCCCCTTTCCCCCCCGGGATTTTTACCGCGGATTGCTTTCCCCCCCCCCCCCCCCCGCGCCTCTCACTCTCCGCCTCCCTCGCCTCCGTTGCAGTGCATCCAGCAGTGCGGCCGCACTCACCGCTCGAACCAAGTCCACGGTCCCGAGTACCTGCTCATGATGACGGCCTGCGGCGGCGAGCGCCGCTTCGCATCGACGGTCGCCAAGCGGCTGCAGCAGCTCGGCGCGATAACAAAGGGGGATCGGCGCGGCGCCGACGGGCAGCAGGAAAACCTGTCCGCCTTCGACGTTGACACAGAGTACGGCCAGGCCGCGCTGACCGACCTCATCGAGGTGTTCGAGAACCCAATCCACAACGCGAGCATCGTCCCGCCGGGCCACATCCGGCGCGCCATCGGCCTGCGCGCCACCCACGAGCTGCAACAAAAGTGGAGCGAATACATCGACGAGGCGGAGGAGGCGATGGCGTCGGCGGGCATCTTCGGCATGGAGAACCTCTCCGTGCGGCGCTTCCTCAACCGGCTGCTCGGCATGCCGGTCCGCATGCAGAACACAATCTTCCAGCACTACACGGCGATCCTCGACGAGAACGTCAAGGCGGCCAAGGCGGCGGGCAGGTAGCGCCACCTTGCAACCCACTCCTATCCCATCGATCAACCCCCGAGCACTGTGTCACCTCCCCCGACAGGTACGACGATGGCGTCGTCGACATCCGCGGCGAGTCCGTCAGTGTCAAGTCCGGCTCGCCTCGCACCATCTCCACCGACCGGCAGTCGGGCGTGCCCCTCTCCCACTACGCGCTCGGAGTCGATCGCGGGCTCTCCTTTGAGCGCGCGTCGGAGATGCTGCGCGCCAAGGCGGAGGGCAACGAGGCCGGGGCGCTGCTCGAGGGCGAGGGATTCTACATCTCGCGCAACTTCAAGTTCGGCAACGGCTGCAAGGGCGTGACCCTCCTGCTGCGCGAGCGGGTCTCGGTCTTTGCCGCCAGCAACTGGATCCCGACCTTCAAGATCTACCGACCCAACCAAGGCGCGCTGCCAGGGACTCTGGCGCTCCTCGCCCCTCCCTCCACGCCACCCGCCCGCGCCTCACCCGATGCTGCAGGCCTCTGTGGGCGCACGTTCCTACGCGAGCATCTCAACTCGAACCTCCCGCTCAGCTCAAACGGCGCTCGAGGGCCGTGGACCAGGCTGCACGACGCCACGCGCGACAAGTGCACGCACGGCCACAAGTGCCGCGACCTTCAGTGCTTCGTTGGCAAGCGGATGCAGACGGAACACCTGGTCTGCGGCGCCGTGCTGCCGTTCTGGTCGACGATACAGCAGCGGGTCTTGTCCAAGACCGTCCGAACGAGCGGCGGTGGCTTCCAGTTGGTGCAGCAGATGCGGGTCGTGCGCGTGCGCTGCCAGCGGGCGGATGGGACAGAGACGAGACTTGTCGGCAGCCCTCTGCCGGGATATCAGAGGCGCAGTGCCCGGCGGTGTCATCCTGGGCTTGCCCCACCATATAGGCATCCACATGACGCATGGCGGCGCGGCGCGGGTGCAGGCGATCGAGATGGACATCCGCGGCGCCGACGACGCCGACGGCAAGCCCGACCTCAAGCCCGACCTCAAGCCCGACTTGCACAGCCTCGGCAGGGGCAAGCAGGCTGGCAAGGGCAAGGGCCCGGCGGCGCCGCGGCAGCCGTCGCACGGGCGCTGCCAGGAGTGCGGCGCCGCCCACGACGGCGGCTATGGCTCGGGCCGCTTTTGCTCGCAGCCTTGCCGCAGCCGCCATAATGGCCGCCCCATAAGCAGCGCCGCGCCTCCCGCGCCGGGCGTGCCTCGCTTTGGCAGCAGCCGCCCCTCCTCCTCCTCCGCTTCCTCCTCCTCCAGCGGGCGGGGTGGCCGCCCCTCCTCCAGCAGCTCGTCGGCAGCGTCGAGCGCCTCCGCGCCTTCGAGCTCCTCCGCGCCCGCCCGAGTGAAGCTCGGCGCGCGCGTGGTGCTCCACGGCCTCTGCAGCGCGGCGGGCGCGGCGCTCAACGGGCTCTATGGCACGGTGCTTCGGCGGGACGATGAGTCAGGCCGCTTGATCGTTTCGATCGAGGGCAACGGAAGCCATAAGATCAAGGCGGACAACCTTCGCGTGGTCTAGCTCCTTATGAGCGTCACGCGGGTCGCGGGGTCGCGCGGGCGGCGGTGCAGGGCCTGAGACCCTGCCTGCATTCATGCTCACATGCGTCTACGAGCGTCAGACGCGGGCTACCGGCCCGGTACGCGGTAGCCGAGTTCGATCCGAGGGCGTGGCGGTTGTGCCGCCGCTTTTCGCGTTTTTCTCGCGCATTTTATTTCTTTTCGCCATCATATTTTTTGCATTTACGGATTTACGAAATTTCTCTTTTTTCGTTGTGTCCGTGCGTCCGTGCGACCCCGTGTCGCTCTGGGGTGTCGTACGAGCGCGCGAGCGCGCGTTCGTCGCGGGTGTAACCGTCTCGCCTCGGCGCGTTGTGACGCGGCCTAGAGCGTACCGTCACTGGGCAGCGCGCCAGCGGGACGGGGGTTGCAGAGGATAGACTCCAATACTGTAGCGTAGAACCTCACGTCCTCCAGACACGCACCGAGACACGTACGCAGTACACTATGCATAACCTCACGTTCCCTCTTCTGCTGTGCGTGTTTTCAGGCCGGTGCCAGTGCGTGTACCGCCTCTCTGAGGCCGGAGCGGGGTCCGGGGATACGGCCTCGAGCGTTCCACAAACCACTCTTCAGGCGGTGCTCCTCGCCACCTCAGCGCCCGGAGGCATCAGTCGGCTCCGCGGCGCTTGACGGGCGCGGACTCGACGACGGCATCCTTGAGCTTCGGGCACTCGCGCACCAGCGCCGCCGCGACGTTGGCGGCGCGCGCGCCGCAGTTGCCGAGCTGCAGCCGGCGCAGCGCGGGGAGGGAGGGTGCGATTCCGAAGTCGTCGGGCGCCAGGTCGAGGTCCGACAGGACGAGCTCTTGCAGCGAGGGCGGCAGCAGCTCGAGCGAGGCGCCCGCCGCGTCGGTCGGGCGCGGCAGCGTCTTGTCCGCCCTGTTGCGCGTGCTCGTGAGCTCGCCCCCCAAGACGAGAAGCGTCTCGAGGGCTGGCGCCGCGCGGAGCACGGCGCGCAGGCACGCGGCGACTTCGCTCGAGCACGCGTAGAAGTCGTAGCCGCAGAAGCGCTGCAGACGCAGGCGCACGAGCCTCGGCATCGCATCCACGGCGCCGCGCACCTTCGGCTGCGCCTGATAGTCGCGCCAGGCTGCGTTGTCCTCGTTGGAGCTGAGCGGGACGTCAAGCCCGACCGAGAGGGAGTCGACGGTCAGCTCCTCCAGCTCCGGGAAGAGCGAGCCGACGCAGCAGACGAGCTCCCACTCGAACTGGCCCCAGGAAGTCGCCAGGGTCAGCTTCGACAGCAGAGGCGGGCCGCCGTTCCTCTTGGTGCGCCACGCGGCCGCCAGCGTGCGCAGCATCGGCGCGCTGACGCGGCCACGCGGCACGGAGAGGGACTCGAGGGCAGGCATCTCCTGCAGCATGCTGAGGATCCGCGCCTCTGACCCCGCCACGTCCTCGCCGATGTGGATCTCGCGGAGCGTCGGCGCAAAGGCCGCCTTGGCGGTCGCCTCCATCACCGCTGCGTTGACCTTCTTCCCGCCGAGGTGCAGAACCTTGATCGCCGGCACGGCAGACAGCGTGCTGGTCACTGTCCAGGGCTGAAGGGCCGCGTCGCCCGTGTGGAGGCGGAGTTCGGTCAGGCTCGCGGCGCCGACCCAATCGAGCAGCCGCGTCAGCCCGCTGTTGCTCACGGTGACACGGTCGTGCGATCCCCGGTCGCGCCACGAAGACTCGGAGGAGGAGCCAGCCACCCGCATGGAGGTCCAGAGGTGCGAGACGTCCTTGAGAAATCGCCATCCCTTGCACACGCACGTGGCGACCTGGAGTCGGTCTCGCAAGTCCAGCTCCGTGACGATGGCTGTGAAGACGTCGCAATCGAGCTCGTCAAACGCGCCGGTCCCGACGCGCTCCGTCCCCGACAGCATGGCGCGCGAAGGGGGAGCGGTGGGCACGAGCTGCGCCTCGACCTCTTCGACGGAGAGGAAACCGCCATCGAACTTTGAGACCAGCAGCGACTCGAGCGAGGAGCGGCTGCAGCGCTTGAGGAGCTCGCGGATGTCTGGCGCTGGAGCGGCCTGTGCTGGGGAGGCCTTCTTTGGTGCAGCCTGCCTCTGGCGCTTGGGCGCCATCGTCAGATGTGGCTTTGGCGCGGCAACACGGGAGGGCCACGATTTCTTCTTATTGAGCACTTGAGAACTGGATTTTTGAGGATAGGGTCGGTTCCGCATGGTACGGGACCCCTCGATCGTCTCGCCCACCCTCACTGGTGTGTTCATTGGGGGGGGTCAAAGCAGTGTCGTCCCCTTCTTGTTGTTGGGGGGGGGTTCTTCTCACTTTTTGAAGATTTGATCGGGACCACGTCCGACGGGCGGGGTCGTCGACTTGAGAGGACCAGCGTGCCTCCGAGCGGGATGCCGAGGAGCGGAGGTTGCGCGCAAAATCTTCACCGCGCGCGCGATCGACTCCTCCGTCTCCTCGTATCTTCCAGACTGGCTGGCCCCTCCCAGATAGGTAGGTAGGTTTTAGGTGTATTGTAGGTTGGTCTTGTTTGGCCCAAAAGGGCCCTGCAATAGGTACGTACCCCCAATTTTCATCTTTTTTCGCTTAGCTGCGCGGCCTGGGGATAGGTAGGTAGGTAGGGCGTTTTGGCGCGAGTCAGCACTCAGACCCCCTATCCGGTAGCTTCCGGAACCCAGGCTTCAGAAGACCGAATCCATATGCGCGAGAGCGCCGTGCGGCAGCGCGAGGCCGAGCTCCGAGAGGCGCTCGCATCGCCGTCCGGTTACGGCGCAGGAACGCATGGCGGATGCGGCGAGCCACTCTGGGACGACAGCGTCACGGCGGCGGTCGAGGTTGAGCGCTGCCGAGCCGACTCACCGTACCTGTGGCAACTTGCTGAGCCGAGCCAGTACTCTGCGGCGCTCGAGCGCGTGCTGGCTCGACCGGGCGGGCCGGCGATGCTGTGTGGTGCCGGCGGCGAGGATGGCCTGTTCGGCGCCTTCACGGTGAGCGTGCCTGCGGCTGGCGGCAGTGGGCAGACCGTGACCGTGAGCCGCGACCTGCTCGACTCTGCGAACGAGCTCGCCTTCCTCGAGAGCCGGCTCGGCTGCTCCTCGTGGCCGCTCGGCACGGCGGTCGTCGACCTCGGCGCCGGGTACGGCCGGCTGGAGCACCGCGCGGCCGCTGCGCTGCCGCACCTCCGCCTCCTCGCCACCGACGCGGTGCCTCTCTCGCTCGCGCTCTGCGAGGCGTACCTCGCCGCCCGCGGCGTGCCTTGTTCCCGCGCCAAGGTCGTGCTGCCGGCCGCCCTGCCCGCCGAGGCCGCCGCCGCGCAGCCGCGGCTTGCGGTGGCGGTGCACTCTCTGCAGGAGATGCCGCTCGCGGCGGTGCGCTGGTGGCTCGAGGCGCTGGCGGCGGCGCGAGTGCGGCATCTCTTCGTCGCGACGAACACGGCCGCGCTCGAGCCGCCCACGGCCACGCTGCGGCTCGCCACCGACGCAGGGGAGGACCTGCTGGCCGCCCTCGAGGAGGCGGGCTTCCGCCTGGCTAGGGCTGAGCCAAAGTATTCGCCGGGCTCGGGCGGCGGCGGGGGAGGCGGCGACGCGCCCGCGACGGTGCCCGCCTTCGGGGACTGCACCTACTGCCTCTTCGAGCTGGCTGGCCCGCTGCCCGCCCAGCTGACGCCCGCCCAGCTGCTGCCCGCCCGTCCGCCGGCGGGGTCCGCCTCGGTGGTCAACTTGGCGAGCCGGGCGGACCGGCGGCGGTGGGTCGAGGCGAGCTGCGCCACGGCGCTGCGCGAGCTCGGAGTCGAGGCGGGAGCTGGCCGAGATCCGCCCGAGATCCGCCCGGCGACCTCTGCCCGAGATCCGCCCGAGATCTGCCCGAGACAGCTGAGCGAGGGCGACCTGTCGACACTGCTCCTCCCCCTCGCGCAGGTGCGGCTGGTGGACGCGTGCTCCCCCGAGGACGTGCGCATCAGCGGTGAGGGCGGCGGCGGCGGTGATGGGAGCAGCGCGTGGCGCCCCTTCGCGGGGTGGGCCCTCGGCGCGGCGCAGCTCGAGCGGCTGTGTGACGCGTGGGAGGCGATGGGCATGCCCCGCCCCGCAGACGCAGAGCTGCGCACCTACCACGGGCGCGCACCTCTCGCGGGCGCGCCGGGAAAGTTGCAGCGTCGAGTGACGCTCGTTCCTCTCCACGCCCCGCAGGCGCGCCGTCTCTGCGCGCGAGGTTGCTTGCGCGGCGTCGCACCGGCGCGCGTGGGAGGGCGGGCTGGCGACCGGACACGACTGCGCCCTCTCACTCGGAGGAGCGTTCCGTGCACCTTCCCGGAACCTTCCCGTAGGCGACCGGACACGACTACGTCCTCTTTTTGGAGGACGACGCGAGCGTCGCCGGCGCAAGCGGCGAGGTCCCGTCGGCGGCAGACAACCGGCGAGGCTGGGCGCGCGCTTGGGGCACGCTCCAGCGGCAAGCCTCTCTGCTGGCGGCGCGGGGCGTTGCGTGGGACTTGCTCTACCTCGGCCGGCACCGCCTCGCTTGCGACTCCGCCGCCGAGGGCGAGGCGCTCGTCGTGCCCGGCTTCTCGTCGTGCGCGCACGCGTACGCCCTCTCGCGCAGAGGCATGCGCCGCTTGCTGGCGCCCCCGCCGCACGACATCTTTGGCACGTCCACGACACGTCCGCGTCACGTCCTCGGCACTGTCTGCAGGAGCTGCCGCTGCAGAGCGCTGCGATGCCCGTCGACGAGCTGCTGCCAGCCCTCTACGCACCCCACCCGCGCGCGGACGTCGCGGCGTGGGCGCGCGAGGCGTTGCGCGGGACCGATCCGTTCGCCGCGTTCGCCGCTCGCGACGACCTGGTCCACCAGCTGGAGTCGCTCTCTGACGACGGAAAAGGCAACTGGCCAGGCCTTCCCTCGTGGGCGCAGCTCGCGCGGTCCGACATCCGGCCCGACCTTCCGCCGCCGACTCAGCCGCCGCCCGACCGGCACCGCCGCCGCGCACCGGAGCCTTCCTCGCTGCCGGCGGCCTTTGCTCCCAACTGGCCCGCCGCCGATGCCGCCGCGGGGCTGCGTGCGGCGCGCGCCGCCGCGGCGCCGCGCGGTCTCGCCGCTCTGCGCGCCGCGCCGTGGCTGCTTGCGGCGCGCGAGCCGCCGGGGCCGTGGCGAGCCCTGCCCCTGTGGGCGTGGCTGGCTGCTGCGGCAGCGAGTGGGCCGCGCGGTCTGTGGCGGCTGAGGCTTGCCGCGGGAAAGCGCCTCCGCTCCCTGCCCTCGCCGACCTCGCGGACGCGGGCGATGCATCCCCATAGGCGCGTGAGCCGCGGGCTGCGAGCGGCGGTCGACGAGCCGACGCTATGGCGGGGCCTTGTTCGCGCGTCTGGTGGCAGCCGAGATCAGCCGAGGTGAGCCGAGGTGAGCCGAGAGTAGGAGGGCGCTCCTCGCGCGGCTGGGCCAGCTGGGGGGGAGCGTCGAGCCGACTCTGCGCTTCGACACGTCGTGGCGGGCTGTGTTCGCGGGCGAGGCTACCACGCCCCACGACACGCCCACGACACGCCCTCGACCCGCTTCTTAGGCGGTTGAGCGCTGTGCGGACGCTGCATCGAGGCGGCCGAGCTGCTGTCGAGGACGAGGTGGACCTTGCGGCGGCGGCGGCGGCGGAGCCGGGGCGGCAGCTTGGTCGGGGTCAGGGCGGGAAGGAGGCTTCAGGGAAGCAGCAGCAGCAGCAGCAGCAGCAGCAGCAGGCTACAGCCAGTGACCCAATCGATCTCTCCCGCCTCCTCTCTGGTCGGCGCCAGTTGCCGCCCGAGGCGCCTCGCCGCCGTGCCAGCCCGGCGTGGCTGCGCGAGCCTCGATTGCTGCGCGGCACGCCTCCGGTGCGGTCCACCTCTTTGAGCCCTTCCCCGTCCCACTGTTCTGCGGGGTTGCGCGGAGATGCGCCGATGCGCCGGCCACCCCCCCCTCGATACGCACACACACTCCTCCCCCCCCTCCCAGGTGCGCTCGCTCGAGCGTTGGGCGCTCGAGGGCCTCCTCGCCGCTTTTGCGCCGCACAGTTTCGCCGTCGCCGACCAGGGCGCCGCCTCGGCACCCCTCGTGCGCATGTCGCTCCTCGATTTTGTGGCGTACGCACGGCTGCAGGCGGGGGCGGCGCCGGCGCTCTGCGTCGGCGGCGGCGCGGGTGCGTGCGGCGCAGTTGTGGGATGCCCGCTCGAGGCTGGCCAGCGCGGCGGGGAGGAGGCCAATGGAGCGGAGGAGGGGCCAGGGAAGGGCCGGTGGGCAGATGGAGAGCCGTTGGTGCTGTTCGAGCGCGAGCTTCCTTCCGAGCTGCTGGCCGACGTCGCCGTCCCGGACGCCTTCGCTCAGGATCTACTCGCCGAGGCGGCGGAGGCTGTGGCGGCGCAGAGGGAGTCGAGGGGGGAGGGCTGCGGCGGCGGCGACGGGGGCGGGACGGAGGCCGCGCCGCTGGAGGTCGGTGTGGACTTGCTCAACGAGCGGGAGTGGCTCGTGGTGAGCCCTTCTCGCTCGGGCACGCGCTGGCACACCGACCCGTACGAGACGAGTGCGTGGAACGGCATACGCTCTATCTTACCCCTATAACACCGACCCGCACGAGACGAGTGCGTGGAGCGGCAACCTGCCGTAGCTTGCTGCAGCGGCTCCTAGACGTCGCGAGTATGGCGACAAGCTCGGGTCTGCTGGCGGCATGCGCGCCCTCACCCACCCGCTCCCCTCCCCCTCGTACACTTGCAGGCTTGCTGCATGGCCGCAAGCTGTGGTGCCTGCTCCCGCCGTCGGCGGCGCTGCCTCCAGGCGTGGCGATCGGTGCCTCCTCCACCGCTGCGGCCGGCGCCTCGCTCGACGCGCCAGCGGCGTCGGAGTGGTTCCGCCAGCGCCTCGCGCCGCAGGACTCGCCGGGCGACACGTCCGGGACGCGTCATGACGTCTCCCCGCTCTGGATTGACCAGCGGCCGGGCGACGTCGTCTTTGTCCCGCGCGGCTGGTGGCACACGACACTCGCGCTAGACACGTGCGTCGCCTTCACGCAGAACATGGTGCTGCCCGCCGACGCGCGCGCGACGCTGCAGGCGCTCGACGCGGAGATGTTTCAGGCGCGCGCGGCGGGCGCGCTGCGGAGGGTGCTGTGGGAGAGGCACGAGGATTGAGTAGAGACTCTGTGTGAAATACGGTATGTGCGTGTTATAGGGGTAAGATAGAGTGTATATCACTGTGGCAGTCGGTACGGCTCTATTACGGTGTGTGTCTCTCGGGGCTGTCGGCTCTCACAGGCTCAGCGTGACAGTCGTCATGCACACATGTGGGGTCATGCGCGCGCGCAGTGACTCGCTCTATCTGCACTCTTGTCCTTGTGCAATTTGTACACACCACACACACAAAAAGATGCCCAAAACACCACGGATACGGGGTGTGAGGCTCGCTCGCGCTCACTCGCCTTGCCCTTCCGGGCGCGGCGCCGTCTCCGCGTCCTCGATCCACGGCACGACCGCTCCGTCCTCGGAGACGACGCGCACGAAATTGGTCTGTGCGTTCTCGCCGCACGCTGC
Source organism: Emiliania huxleyi CCMP1516 (assembly GCF_000372725.1). Lineage (NCBI taxonomy): Eukaryota > Haptophyta > Isochrysidales > Noelaerhabdaceae > Emiliania > Emiliania huxleyi. Next base: position 507,830 of record NW_005198537.1, on the reverse strand, counting down.
GCAGACGCCGGGCGGGGTCGCGCCCGACTCAACGACGCTGCTGGCATTCGAGGGCAGCCCGACGTGGCCGCAGCTCCAGCAGATGCACGCACGGCCTATCCGCTGCGACTGGCGGCCGGTTGGCCCCGCGCTGAGCAGAGAGAGCAGCCTTGTGCTGCAGTCATGCAGCTGCGCCGCCTGGGACAGCATCCCCGCCGCCGCAAACAGCTCCGCTGCGTTGTGCAGATTGCGCGGGAAGTTCGCGTCGCTGTCTTCGTCGTCCTTCGGCTCCACCTTGACGGACGCGATCCGCGCGTCGAAGGAGAGCGACGTGGGAGCCTCTGTGCCACCACCCTCCGCACCGCCGCCGCCTGCCTCCGCCTCTCCCTTCCTCACGGCTGAGGCGTCAGAGCGCGGCAGCCCGAGCTTCGCGCGCTCCGCTGCGCACTTGGCCTCGACCTGCGATCGGAGATGCGCCTCGTAGCCGGCGCGGTCGCCGTGCTTCGCCGCCTGCTTGGCGCCAACCGAAGGCTCCGCATCAAACCGCTCTAGCTTCTCGCGCAGCCACACGTCGAGCTTCGCGCGGTAGGCTAGCAACCTGGGTCAAGCATCGCACGTGGTGTCGAGGGTGGCAGCCTGCAACTCCCCAAGAAGCTGGGGACGCCTCTCAAGGTGCTACGAGCCGCTCGCCTGCCCTCGCTCGCCACGCCACGCTGGTCATTGATGTCGAGGAGCTCCACGTCAAAGATCAGCGCGGCGTTGGGCGGGATGAAGCCCGTGCCAGAGGCGTTGCCGCGCTGATCGCACCCTTTGCGCCCGTAGGCTGCCTCAGCGCTGATGCTCAGCGTGGCGCGCTGGCCTAGGCTCATGGAGGCGACGCCGAGCTCCCAGCCCCGAATCACCGTCCCTGCCCCTAGCGTGAAGGAGAAGGGCGCGCGCTCGCGTGAGTTGTCGAAGACCTCGTCCGACTTGGCGAGCCGGCCGGTGTAGTGCACTGTCAGCGCATCGCCGTGGCTCGGGAAGGTCTTGCCGTCTCCCTCCGTTGTTGTCTCGACGCGCACTGGAGGGTCCGCCTCCGGCTGCTTCTTGCCCATCACCCGCGTCGTCGTGGAGCCCGTCGAAGGGGGCCGGGCGCCTGCGTTTTCTTAGTCGGCAATAAAGCGACCCACTCTTCCCGTGGTCTCGTGCTTGACACAGAGTCAGACTGCGGCGGCACAGCAAACCGCACAGGAAGAGACGTGCGGCAAGAAGAGCTGCTCACGCAGGTTTCGAACGTCCGTCATGGTGCACCGCGTGGCTCTCAAGTCTCAAAGCCAGGCGAAAAAATCTTGCCGTCTGCGCCACTCTGCTGCGTGTCGTGCTGTGACCTGTGTGCGAGAAGAGCCGTCGCTGCGCGGAGGTCACGGGAAGAGTGGGTCGCTTATTCGTTCGACCGCTTTATTGCCGCGATCAAAACTAGGACACGCCACACACCAGACGACATGTACTCTCCCACCCGACAACCGGCAAAAATGTCGTGAGCCAGTCGCTTTTGCGGCAGCCGACCGCGGAGATCGAGCGCGCCGCGTGCGCGGAGATCGACATGGCGAGGCGGCCGTCATCCCGTACGATGCCGCTGGCGCGTCGGCGCGAGCCTGCGGCTCGGTGGAGGGCTCCACGCTCGGCGCGGCGGAGGTGCGCCGGACTGCACCACTCCTGCACCACTCCCGTTGGGAGCGGTGCAGTTCATATGAAACTGCGCACCGCTCCCGTGCACCGCTCCCGTGCGCAATTAGGAGCGGGGGTGGGCCAGGTGGCGTGCTCCCTCTAATGGGGGTGGCGTTCCCACGGGGACTGCCTTCCCACGGGCGGTTTGGGGCGCCCGCCGAGAACCCCACCCCCCCGCTCTCGCCGTGCACAGCGATTCATGCTCCGCGCTGCCCGAAGCACCCGCCTCCTCGGCGCGGCCCGCGTCCGTGCCCGCGACCAAACACAGTGTCGCCAGCTCGCCACCATGCCTGACCATGCGGTCGACCCGTTCTCGGCACTCGAGCACCGCATGTGGGAGGCGGGCGCCGGCGCGTACCGCGACTCGTTCGCAAAGGTCACTGCCCAGACGACCAACGCTCTCCTCGACGCGGCGGGCGTGGAAACGACCAAGGCCATGAGTGTCGCGATGGCCGCTCGCGAGAGCATCGCCGACCTCGGCTCGCGCCGCGCCGCCGCGACGATGGAGGTCTCTCGCGAAGTGCGCTGGGCCGCCGCCTCCTCCTCTCGCCTCGCCCCTCGCCCCGCCTCTCCGCCCAATCTCTCCATCACGTGTCCCGTCACGCCGCAGGGCGGCATGCGCATCCTCGACGTCGCCACCGGCACCGGCGTGGTCGCCGACGGCGCCGCGGCACGAGGAGCCTCCGAGGTGGTGGCGGTCGACTTCTCCGCGGCGATGCTCGAGCAGGCCCGGGCGGTGGCCGAGGCGCACCCGAGCGGGGTGGTGACGCTCCTCGAGGGCGACGCCGCCGCGCTCCCCCTCCCGGACGAGTCCTTCGACGCCGTCGTCATCGGCTTCGGCCTCCTCCACCTCCCAGACCCGGCGAGTGCGCTGGCCGAGGCGCACCGCGTGCTCAAGCCGGGCGGCCGCCTCGCCTTCTCCGTCTGGGAGGAGCCCTCGCGCGGCAACGACGCCTTCGCCGCCCTCCTCGACGCCCTCGCCGAGCACGGCGACAAGGAGGCGGCCCTGCCCGACACCTCGGCCGGCGCGCCGCTCCCCTTCTTCCACTTCGCCTCCCTCGAGGCCTCGACGGCCGCGTGCGCCGCCGCCGGCTTCGACAAGGCGTCGGTCGGCCTGCAGCGCATCCCCTCCTCCGTCTCGCTCCGCGACGAGCACGAGCTGGTCGAGATGTTTGCCACCTCCACCGCCCGCTCCCGCGCGCTGCTCGAGCTTCAGTCCGCAGACCAGCTCGAGGCGATCCGCGCCGCCGTGGCCGCGCGCGTGCGCAAAGGCTTTGGCGGCGCGTGGGTGCAGGGCGAGGCGCGCTCCACGGCGGGCGCGTGGCGGACCGGCCTGCCGGGGGCAGAGGAGGCGAGCTCGGACGACGCCAAAGGCCCAGGCCGCCGCCCCCGCCCGTCCCGACGCTCACCGCCGTCCCGCTCCGCCCCTCGCGTCCTCAGGGAGAGCACGTGCCGCAGGAGTTTGCGGCGACGATTGGCGGCGCTGCAAAGGGGACTCGCTGGCAGGGTGGCCGCCGCTCCCACCTGGTTCCGATGCCGTCAGTGGTCGTGTCGGCTCAGAAGCCGGTGCGCACCAAGAAGGCCAAGTGAGGGCGCGCGGCGAGGGCGCGGCAAGCAAGGGATGGCGGAAGCGTTGCCGTTTCTCGCTCACGCGGTCCGATGCCGCGAAGATTATTTATGCCATGCCTGTGCGGTAGAGTGAACACAGCTCTGTCCACTTACCCCACGTCGTTTTTCGAATAGCGAACGGCTAATTTTGTATTTTCGTTTCCCTTAGACGACTTAAGCTTCTGTTGTGACCGCCTTGTCTCGTTCTCTGTGAAATGTTTTTGCGCTGACAGTTCCCTTCTGCCGACACAGGGTTCCGGCTCCTACCGCCCGGATAGGGGGTCTGTTGGGACTGGCCGCTCGCCCCTCCCACGGATAGGTAGGTAGGTTGGTCTTGTTTGGCCCAAAAGGGCCCTGCAATAGGTAGGTACCCCCTATTTTCATCTTTTTTCGCTTAGCTGCGCGGCCTGGGGATAGGTAGGTAGGTAGGGCGTTTTGGCGAGACCCCATATCCGGGTAGGAGCCGGAACCCAGGCCATGCCTAAGCTTCTTGTGACAGGCGTCGCCGGCTTCATCGGAGGCCATGTGGCTCGCGTGGCGCTGCTCTCAGGCCTCGCGGTCAGAGGCACGGTGCGCGGCACAACGCATGGCATCGACAAGGTGCTCACGGGGCTCGAGGTCGTGAAGGTCGATCTACTCCACGACAGCGAGGCGGAGCTGGTCGCGGCGATGTCGGGCTGCACCTACCTCGCTCACGTTGCGTCGCCCTTCCCAGGTGGCGATGTGACTGACGACGAGATGAGGACTGCTCTCGAGGGCACCGCCAAGGTGCTGCGTGCGGCGGCCGCGGCAGGCGTGAAGAGGGTCGTCCTCACGTCGAGTGTGGCCGCGATCGGCGGCTCGGAGGACAAGGCCAAGGGAACTGCGAGCCGGCCGTTCACGGCTGAGGACTGGTCGCCAGAGACCATGCCGTCTTCGTACGCCGTCAGCAAGACGCGAGCCGAAAAGGCCCGCCTCCGCCTCTGCCTCCGACGCCGCCGCCGCCGCCCACCCCGCCCTGCCGCCTCTTCCGCCGCCCACACACGTCGCCCAGCCGCCTCTTCCGCCGCCGCCACCGCGCCACCTCTGCCGTCGCAGGCTGCGTGGGCGCTTGCTGGCAGACTCGGCCTCGAGATGACCACCATCCACCCGTCCTTTGTCAACGGGCCGCTGCTGCTGCCGCGCTCGCCAACGTCGACCGCCATGGCGAAGCGCATTCTCGAGGGCTCGATGCCCGCCGTGCCCGCCATCGGCATGAACGTCTGCGGCGTGCAGGACGTCGCGGAGGCGCACGTCAAGGCGGTGCTGGACCCGTCCACGGCGGGGCAGCGGCTGATCGTCGCCGCGGGCAACCTGCTCATGACGGACCTGGCGGTCGCGATCAAGGAGGCGCATCCGGGGTGGCCGATCAAGACGGCGCGCATCCCCTGGGTGGCGATGTGGCTCTACTCCTTCTTCGACAAGCAGGCGGCGGGCGTGCTTCCGATGTGGAAGAAGGAGAGCTACTACGACGTCTCGGCGGCGGAGCAGCTACTCGGACGGCCGCTCCAGCCGCCGATGGAGGCGGCGCTCGAGATGGCGGCGAGCATCATCGAGCTGGGGGTCGCGTCGCGGCCGCAGGGGGCGGGAGTCGGTGCCGTCAAGGAGGAGTCGTGAGAGCTGGCAGCTCCAGCTGTGCTAGCTCTGGCCTCTGCGCGGAGACTCAGACTGTCTGTACAGACGCGACGTGCCTAGCTCGAGAGACTGCCTGTAGCCTGACTGGCCCACATGTCTGGCAGACTCTCGGCAGCCAGAGCCTAGAGCTAGACACGAACTAGCCTCTAGCAGAAAAAGCTGGTGTAGCGTTTAGTAGCCACGAGGACGATGCATACGCGCCCATGCCACAAATGCCACACGCCCTCGAGTGGTATGCGATATATTTGTTTGCGGCTTGCCGTTGCCTCTCGGGCGAACGGCGAAGCGAGACCGAGCGCGACGCTGGTGGCGCCGACACGTGTCGTATCCGGTGATCACTGCAGACGGCTGAGAGGGGGACGAGAGTCGGCAGAGAGAGCAGAGAGATTGGTATAGCAATACCAAACAACTCTAACCGCACTGCGACACTGTGCGCAAACTTGTCTGGCATTGCTCTGGGCGTTGTAGTGTCAGTCTGGTAAACCACTCGAGTCTCTTGTGAGCGTTGAGCCTGCCTCGGACGGCGTCGCACCGCAAACGCGGGTCCGGCACTGCGTGGCGGCTCCTGGCGATCTCTGACCGCTGACGGCTGCATCATGTGACGCCGATAACTCTGACTTTCAACATGCTCAACAGACGGCGGGCGCCTGCTGCAGCGCTGACTCCCAACGAGGTGGTGGCTCAACATCCTGCCGCTCTTTGACCTCAGCCTCGCTGCCCTCTGCGCGGCTGACCTAACCTGTGCTGCTGCTGCTGCTGCTGTTGCAGCTGATGCTGCCCCTGCTACCCTCCCGGCCGCACGCCCTGCCCGCCCGCCCTGCCCGCCCGCTCGCAAGGGGCCTGCACCTTCACACTGGTCTGGCCACAGGTGGGCAACTTTCCCGTCGAAGGTCAAGCGGTCTCAACTTCGCGCTCTACTGCCCGCCCTCGCCCTCGCCTCCCGCCTCCCGCCTCCGCCCGCCGACCCGCCGCCAGCTCGTCCGCCAACCCGTCGTCTCTGTCGCCTCTCGCCCGCCCGCCATCGCCCTTGCCTTTCACCTCCCGCCGCCTCCCGCCGACCGCCACGCCAGCTTGCCTGCCGCCCTGTCGTCTCGCTTGTCGCCTGCCCGCCCTCGCCGCCTCTCGCCGACCACCACGCCAGCTTGGCCGCCGCCCTGTCGTCCCGCCTATCGCCCGCCCGCCCTCGCCCTCGCCCCCTCCTCCCGCCACCACCCTCGCCTCACCCTCCCGCCGCCTCGCCGCTCGCTCGCTCGCTCGCTCGCCCGCTCGCGCCTGGCTTTCTACTTCCTCGTGATCGCCCGAATCTCTCCTTCCTCGTGATCCACCCTCGCCTCACCCTCCCGCCGCCTTGCTGCTCGCTCGCCGCTTGCTCGCCCGCCCGACTTTCTACTTCCTCGTGATCCGAACCGCCACCACCCTCGCCTCACCCTCCCGCCGCCTCGCCGCTCTCGCTCGCCGTTCGCTCGCCCGCTCCCGACTTTCTACTTCCTCGTGATCCATCTCGCCGCTCGCTCGCTCGCTCGCGCTCGACCTCCTACTTCCTCGTGATCCACCGCCGCCACCCTCGCCTTGCCCTCCCGCCGCCTAGCCGCTCGCTCGCCGCTCGCTCGCACGTTCGCGCTCGACCTTCTACTTCCTCGTGATCCACCGCCGCCACCCTCGCCTCGCCCCCCCGCCGCCTAGCCGCTCGCCTGCCGCTCGCTCGCACATTCGCGCTCGACCTTCTACTTCCTCGTGATCAACCCGCCGCCTCGCCGCTGCCTCGCCCGCTCGCGCCCGACTTTCTACCTCCTCGTGACGCCGTGCCGTTTGTCTCGCCGTCCGAGACGTCCTGCCTGCCGTCTGCTGCCGCCGCGCCGCCTTACCGCCGACCCTTTCCCCGCCGTCCAATGCTCCGCCGTCCCTTCGCCGCTGTGGTCTGCCGTCGCGCCACCGTTCCTTACCGTGTCGCTCCTTCCTCCGTGCCGCGCCGCCCTTGCCGTTTAGCCTGCCGTACCCCCGTTCCTTACCGTGCCGCTCCTTCCTCCGTGCCGCGCCGCCCTTGCCGTTTAGCCTGCCGTACCCCCTGCCGTCCGTAACCGCCGTGCCGCCATACCGCCGCTCCTACAGTGCCGCGCCCGCCGTACCGTATGTCCCGCCGTCCGATGTCCTGCCTGCCGTCTGCTGCCGCCGCGCCGCCTTGCCGCCTTACCGCCGACCCTTACCGTGCCGCGCCGCCTTTACACACACACCTTACTTTCTGCTCGACCGAGTTTGCGCTGATGAGCGAACCGAGCCGCCGGGTGCCCCGCAGCGGCCTCGCTGGGCCAGAACGTCGGCCCCGAGTGCTCCGCAGCAGCCTCGCTGAGCCAGAACGTCGGCCCGCGAGGTGGGGTGCTAGTCTGGGACCCATACGTGGCAGTTCCCTTGCTCCAAGCGCTTGCGCTTCGGCGGTAGTGATCTAATCACCCGAATACCACGTTCGGATCGCTCCTCATCGCAAACCCCGTCAGCAGTTCACCTACGGGTATGTTCGTAAGAGCTACATACACTGAAAATGTCCAAAAAAAGCGTGTCTCGAGTTTGTGGCAGCCCCACAGCCGGCGCGCGCCGCCAGGAAGTACCGCTCGCGTGTCGGCCGCACTCCCTGGCACCCAGGGAGTGCGGCCGACCGACCAGACCGAGTAGGCTCGATGCCGCGCTCGCTGTGGGGCTGCCACAAACTCGCCGCCGAGCGTGACACCGAAGGCGTCCCGTCGGAGGTGATGGAGTGTGAGACCTGAGGCTGCGGAGGTGACGCCTGAGGTACCGGCCCGTGCACGGCGACTCAGCCGGCGACCGCCACGGGCTCAGACGAGACTTGTCGACTCGTTCCGGCTCAGCTTCACCGTGGTCATCGGGCGTCTGTCGACGTCAGGACCACCCATACAGCTCGCGGGTTTGAGGTCGCAAGAGCCAAGATGGTGGCGTTTGGACATCCCAACTATCCCACAAGACAGCCTGTAGGTGATGGCGGGACGGCGCAGTGTTTGTGGCACTCGGCAGTAGGCACCTGCGGCACGGCCCCGCTGTCGGCTCTCGCGGGCTGCGGAACCGGCCCCAGAAGGGGACGGTCCGGGCGAGTGTGGCAGCTCCTGCGCTAGTATGGGCACCATCTATCACAACACTACTGACCCTGGCCATTAGAGCTGCCAGGGATAGCGTCAGGAGCCGGTAGGAGTCAAAACCCCTCATATTTGAGACATCGTGGCCCATATACTCGTGCAACAACCCGGGTGCTGTCGTCACTACTCTGTACTCACGTCAGTTTTTAGTTTTTTTATTGCATATTGGCCGATTGCGGATTGGCCGTGAGCGAGCGCGGTTTTTGGTAGTTTTAGGAAGCCGCTTATCCAGGTGAGAGCGCAGAGAGCCTGAGACTTTTTTTGCAACTTGTCAACCGCAGAGAGAAATACCCGAAACGCACTCCTACTTGCGCTATCTCTCCTGTGAGAGACACGACTCGCCGTCTCTGCCGTGCCTTTGCATGTGTATTGCGACGCTTCGTGACCCCGTCACTGGTCACTCTCAAGCGCCAAACCAATTTGGTTGGGTAGTAGGGCTAGAGGGTCGCTCTACACTTAGCCTCTGCAGCGAGCGAGCGCTCAACTTAGCCCCCACACGGAGCCGGGCTCGGACTTAGACGCTGTATGGTCGGGGGCCATGAACTTAGACGACATAAGGCCAACTCCGGGCAAAACCCGGGTATACCTGAAAAGCCTCCAGGTTTACCCGAAATACCTGGACGCGTCCCACCAACGTATGCCGCGTATGCCGCGCACGACGCCATATCGCCTTCTCCCAGGGCCAGTGCGCTACTTGCGGCGCGCAACGCCTGCTCAAGTACCCCCCCCACCATGTGCTGCCGCTATGCGTGCCTTAAGGCGGCTGCGGCGAAGCGGCGGGCGCGGCATGCCGATGGCAGTGCGGACGATGCGGTTGCGATGTGTTCTGCTTCAAGATCGTGGCGGTGCTTGGCATGCACTTCTGCGATCCCAATCAGCTCATCGCAACGAAGCAGCGCAACAAGCTGGCTGCTGCCAACAAGGCCCTATGCTACCTCACGCGCGGATCGTTCAAAGAGGACCAGCACACACAGGCTTCACCGTCACGCGTTTGATTAAGCTTGAGGAGCTTCGTGTCATGTGAGAACTGTTTGGCTAGACGTCGCTCAAGAATGAAGGAGCAGCAACGAAAATCGGAAGAGGAGGATGCTGAGGCGGCGATTGCTAAGCATGAAGAGGATCCATCGCCCTCCGCAGGCGAAGAAAATTTGGGGGCTGCGCCGTATCGTTGATCACGGTGGGAGCCTCCTGGCCCCAGGCCGTGCCACGGCCGACTTAGCCGATGTAAGAGGCTCCCGCTGATCTTAGACCGCGCAAGCACTCCAGCGTGGCTAGCCACACTTAGACCCGTCCAGCCTCGAGGCTCAGAACTTAGACTACTACCCAACCAGTGCCAAACCTAACGCGCCTAGGCCGCCTCGGGGCGCGCGCCCTCCTGCTGCGGCTATCGCGCGCCCGAGCGCGGCGGAGGAGGAGGAACAGCTCTAGTACTCCTCCTCCTCGCCGTCGCCCTCGGCCGAGTCGGCGCCGACCTCCTCGTAGTCCTTCTCGAGGGCGGCCATGTCCTCGCGCGCCTCGGAGAACTCGCCCTCCTCCATGCCCTCGCCGACGTACCAGTGCACGAAGGCGCGCTTGGCGTACATGAGGTCGAACTTGTGGTCGATGCGCGAGTAGATCTCGGCGATGCAGGTCGTGTTGGACATCATCGTGACGGCGCGCATCACCTTGGCGAGGTCGCCGCCCGGCACGACCGTGGGCGGCTGGGAGTTGACTGCTCGGGAAGGAAGGGGTGGGGGGGGGGGGAGGGCACGTGAGAGCGGCTCCGGCTAGGAAGGGGAGGGATAAACGGCTCGGTGGGCAGGGGGATGCGCGCGCTGGGTTGGAGGCGGGGGGCGGCAACTCACTGCCGCACTTGAAGCCGGTCGGGCACCAGTCGACGAACTGGATCGTGCGCTTCGTCTTGATGGTGGCGACCGCCGAGTTGACGTCCTTGGGCACCACGTCGCCGCGGTACATGAGGCAGCAGGCCATGTACTTGCCGTGGCGCGGGTCGACCTTGCAGAGCATCGAGGCGGGCTCGAAGACGGCGTTGGTGATCTCGCCGACGGAGAGCTGCTCGTGGTACGCCTTCTCGGCCGAGATGATTGGCGCGAACGAGGCGACCGCCAGGTGGATGCGCGGGTACGGGACCAGGTTCGTCTGGAACTCGGTGAGATCGACGTTGAGCGCGCCGTCGAAGCGGAGCGAGGCGGTCATCGACGAGATGATCTGGGCGGTGAGCCGGTTGAGGTTGGTGTACGTCGGCCGCTCGATGTCGAGGTTGCGGCGGCAGATGTCGTACAGCGCCTCGTTGTCGACCATGAAGGTGACGTCCGTATGCTCGAGCAGCGTGTGCGTCGAGAGGACGCAGTTGTACGGCTCGACGACGGCGGTCGAGACCTGGGGCGCCGGGTAGATGGTGAAGGAGACCTTGGACTTGCGGCCGTAGTCGACCGAGAGCCGCTCGAGGAGGAGGGCGCCCAGGCCGGAGCCGGTGCCGCCGCCGATGGCGTTGAAGGCGAAGAAGCCCTGCAGGCCGGTGCAGTTGTCGGCGAGCTTGCGGATGCGGTCGAGGACGAGGTCGACGATCTCCTTGCCAACGGTGTAGTGGCCGCGCGCGTAGTTGTTGGCGGCGTCCTCCTTGCCCGAGATGAGCTGCTCGGGGTGGTAGAGCTGGCGGTACGTGCCCGTGCGGACCTCGTCTGTAGGGGCAGAGGAGGCGGTGGGGCTTGTGAGCTCAAGCCGCGCGCGCATCACGCGCGCATTGCAGGGCGCTCGCAGGGGAGGGAGAGGAGAGAGGAGGGGGACGCGCCGATGACGGTCGGCTCGAGGTCGATGAAGACCGTGCGGGGCACGTGCTTGCCGGAGCCGGTCTCGGAGAAGAAGGTGTTGAAGGCGTCATCGCCGCCGCCGATCGTCTTGTCGGAGGGCATCTGGCCATCGGGCTGGATGCCGTGCTCGAGGCAGAAGAGCTCCCAGCACGCGTTGCCGGTCTGGATGCCGGCCTGGCCGAGGTGGAGAGTGATGCACTCGCGCTGCGGACACGGGGAGGAGGGAGGTCGTCAGGGGCGCGTGCGGAGCGCGATTTGGGGCGCCGGGGCGCGCGCGGCGGGAGGGGCGACCCACCATTTTTGTGACGGTTTGGGAGCGAGCACTGTGTTTGAGCGGGGACTTCAATTTCGAGAAATACGGACCGCCGGACACGTAGACGCGGAGAGGGGAGGTCCCGAGGAGGAACGCGGCAGGAAGAGAGAGCGAGCACCCTCCAGGGTGGAGCGGAGCAACGGGGCGGCGGCCGCCGCCGCCGCCGCCCGCCAGGGGGCCGCCGCCGCCGCCGCCGCCGACCATTTTGGATTTGGTCTCCCTGACCCACCCTGTCGCCTGTGTGCTAGTCTGTGTGGTCCGCAACTTGATTTGGCGCTTGAACGAAGAGAAAAATAGAGCGCGCCGCCGCCTTCGGATGCTGCTATAGCGGCTACCGGTACCGCGGCGGCTCCCACTGAGACAATCCCGTGTACTCGTTGTAGTAGTATGTGTCGCCCGACGCCTGATCAACGTCTGCAACCCAGCCCTCCGGCAGCCCAAACGCCGCTCCCCGCTGCGCATGCTGCCCCTGCTGCCACGCGTGCCCCTCATACGGCTGCTGCGCCGCGCCCTCCACCTGGCAGGTGAAGATGGCCGCCTCCGGCTCCTGCCAATCGAGGCTGAGCTGGTCGCCGTCGGAGAGCACGCGCCTACGGGCGAAGCGCGGGGATATCCAGCGACGCTCGAGCGCCTGCTATATTCTGCGCCTAGCGGCGCGCGCCTCTCCTCCCTGTGGAGGGCGTTCCACGGCCCGCCCCACGCGCGCCAGAGCGTCGGGCCCTTGCCACAAGACGTGAGCGTCGCCGCGCCGCTTGCCGCCACGCGCACGGCGCACTGCACGCGCGACACCGTCAGCTTTTGCTGCGCCATGTTCCAGCGGCTGAGCACCTGCATCTCGCCGTTGCGGAGCTTGTACGGCAGGTGTCGGTAGTCCTGGTGGTAGACGCTGCTCGCAGACTCGCCCATCGCAGCCGCATCTGCCGCGAGCCTCTGCACCTGCTGATCGATCTTGTAGTCGTGCTCGAGCCAGTCCAAGAGACGCTCCCTGCCACCTGATGCTCGGCCAAAGTCTGCCACTTCGAAGAAGCCCCGCACGCCAGCGTAGCCGCTCAACGTCCAGACGACCTGAGGGCCGCTCTGGGCCGCGTCACTCTGACGGGCGCCGTGACCGGTGGCCTCTGCCGAGCCATAGTCGTCACCACCGTACCAGATGGGCTTCATTGTAACGGAGCTCCTCAGCGGCGTGTCCGTGTGACTCCGCAAAGCTGGCCTCACGACCGCACCAGCGCCGAGCCAGACGAAAGGGAGGATCGGCATACGAACGTGTGGAGAATGGACCCAGAGGCTAGCAATGTCAAAACCGACCCGAGCTGAACGACACTCTGAACGCACCCTTGGGTTCGGACTTTTTGCGGGGTATGGTATGGTAGCGAACCCACCTCGAGACCATCCCCCCCGCCTACTGACAGAGCCAGCCTCCCGGAGAACGGGGATGGGCGGTCAGGACCATACCCCCTCACCCTTTGGGCCGTGAGCGTACCATACCATACCCCGCAAAAAGTTGGAACCCTGGCGAGGTAGCTGGCCGTGGCAAAAAACACCCTTTGGCCGTTGCCGCGTTGGTGTCCAATCCGTCCTCCCATCCCTCCTTTGCGTTGATGTTTTCTTTCTTTCAATCCGAGTATGTGTATGACTGTTCTTTGCCTAAGATAAACAACATCAGAAAAAACAAACCCAATTTCGTACATCATCCTGATGCGGTGGCTGGCACCCCAGCCTCGGAGTGCTCGGGGCGGCCCGCCCCGGGCTAAAGGCCCTCGGCAGCGCCGCCCCCAGCTCGAGGCACGACTGCGGGGTGGGGGCTTGGAGGGCTGGCCAAAAGCGAGGCGTGGGAGGGCTCGTGAGGGCTTGGGAGGGGTGGAGAGCTCGGAGGGGTCTCGGAGGGCTCGGAGGGCAGAGAGGCACGAGGGTGGCGCTGGTGGGCTCGTGAGGGCTCGGGAGGGCTCACAAGGGATGGAGTGCCCGGAGGGCTCGGAGGGGCGAGCCGCCGAACCGGGCTCGGGGGGCTCGGAGGGCTCGGAGGGCTCGGAGCACGGAGGGCTCGGAGGGCTTGGAGGGCTGGAGGGCTCCAGTAGGGTTAGGAGGGGTTTGGAGGGCTCGGAAGCTCGAGCCCTCCGAGCTTTCCGAGCCCTTCAAGCCCTCGGATGGAGTGCTCGGAGGGGTCGGAGTCGAGCCGGGGTCGGGGGGCTCGGAGGGCTCGTGGAGGGCTCCGAGGGCTCGGAGGGCTCGGAGGGCTCGGGGGGCTCGGGGGGAGCTTCGAGAGAGAGGGCTCGGAGGGCTCGGAGGGCTCAGAGGATCGACC
>NW_005198537.1:479729-494215 GCF_000372725.1 Emiliania huxleyi CCMP1516 | reverse complement strand
GAATGCGGTTCTCCATGTTGGTTGATGTGGTGTATCGCGGCAGCAGCAGCGACCTGTTCACAAAGTTCGGGTGGATTTTGGTCATCTCGAGGCCGAGTCGACCAGCAAGAACGCGCGCGAACCGAGGAAACTGACTCGGAGGCCGCGGCGGGCAGGGAGGAGCGGCCCTGCCGCGACCTAGGGGAGCCGACCAAGAGCCCGGGAGCCCTGAGAGCCCTCCGAGCCCTCCGAGCCCTCTTGGGGGGAAGTCACACATAAGCCGCGACTTCGTTTTTTTTCTTTTGCGACCCCTCCGGAGGGCCCTTCCGACCCTGCTCGAGCCCTCCCGCCACGAAGATCCTCCCCGCTCCGGGAGGGTGGAGGGGTGGAGGGTGGAGGGGTGGAGGGGTGGCTGAGCCCTCTAGCTCTTCCGATATAGCTCTACCCCTCCCGCCGTTTTAGGGCTTGCTGACCCGCTATGTCGTGGCTTGGGCGCACCTTTGGTGGTGTTGCGCACTCTGCACAGCGCCACCGGCGGCGCGTCGGAGTGGCGGCCGCCACTCGCGTGGTGCGTTGAGGCCTCTCCGGAGACCCTTGTCACCACCGGCGGCCGCCTTCAACTCCCCGAGCGGGGCCGGCTGGACCCCGGCGCACGCTCGGCATTTCCTGCGCGCACCGCGCAGGGCCACAGCCCCTGGGCCAGCTGCTGGCGGAACCACCTCAAGGCCGGCGCATGCGCCGGCGATGGACTACGCCAGCAGCTCAAGAGCCCGCGCCCTCTTCACCACCACCGCGCGCGCGCTGCAGCAGGAGTACCGCATCGTGCCGCACTGCGACAACCGCGTTCTCCCCGGGTCTCCGTGACCGGCCTCCCTTCATCGTGTACTCGGTGATCGTTGTGGGTCCACGAGGAGAACGCGATCAGCGCCGCGCCGGATCTCTCTGAGAGCCGGCGCGGATCGCGGATGCGACTCAAGGCTCTGCCGGGCGGGTCTGCGCTCTGCGGCCTGGCGCCTGCCGGACTGCGGGTCCAAAATGCCCCGGCGCTCGCGCGCGCCACCGCCCCCGGCGCGGGGTGGGATATCAGTTCGTGAGTTCTGTGTCCCCATCCCTGTGCTCCACCTTTCTTCTCCCGCGTCAGTCCCATGAGAACCCCACTACATAGCGCCACCTTGTGAGCTGTCCTGTGAGCTGAGCTGTGTGCTGTGTGTCCAGCAGTCCGGACCCGGTGCTACAGCCGGTGACAATGTGCCTCGTGTCTGCTCCCGAGCCAATCGTGTGCAGCGTGTGTGTGCGTGTGGGCCCGTGCTCCACGCTAGGAGGTGTGTAACACTGACTGACTGCACTTGCCAGTGCTGCCCTGGCCTTCTGTCTGCCCGCCCAATGGGTGGCAGGTGCCGCTGCTGCTGTGGCATGCCTCACGGCTGCGACTGGCCGGCGCCTCGGCGCGTCAGCTCGGCTCGGCGTAGCGATAGTGGCCCAGCGCAACTCGCCTGGACTCAACGCTCAGCCAGGAGCTCCCGCACGCGCTGGCGCGAGGCATGGCGCATGCAACGCGTCTGAATGCTCGCCTCGCCTCGCGCAAATGCGACCGTCCTCGCAGCCGACAGTCCACCGCCTGCTAAAGGAGCACTGCGACGAATGCGGCACCAGCGACGCATGGCAGGGAGGCTGGTCATGACGCAGTTATAGGGTGTTGTGTGCCGTCGGAGTGATTCTCTGTGTGTCAGGGATAGTCAGGGCTGTCCATCAGAGCTCCAGTAAGCTCGGAGACACGAGGGGTTCGCGCTCAGCGTGACGAGCAAATTCAGGGAGTTCATGGCGCTCGGACACCCTGCACACGTGCTCACCTGGGTGATCGGGCGCGCGTTTGCTCGGACAAAGGACGAACGGCTCCTACGAGCAAGACAGTGTTCGCAGTGGTGAGGAGGTTTCTTATACAAAACCCTTACCCAGACGAGCCAAAAATCCAAAAAGACAGACAAATGTATTGTGTCGGGCTACCGTCCAAACAAAGGCGGGTGTAGTCGACCAAGGGACACGAATCTGGTCTGTCGACGGCACGAATCTGGGATGGGACACCTTCGGGACCCGGCTGCGTGCTACTTGGATAGCACGCTTTCGGAGTACCGACGGCTAAGGCCGAGGCAGAAAAGATTTCTGTTTTTTCTCCGCTTTTCTTCACAGGATTTTTCCTGTGAAGAGAGACGTAGAGAAACAGATCTTTCAAACTCGGTGTCGAACCACCAGCCCGACGCTCACTACAAGTGACCCCATTAGTGCGACTCGACCTCTTTGAGTCACTGCCTTCCCGGCGGTTTTGCTGTAGAGCCTCTACAACAAACTCTACAGCAAAATCGCGCTCTACATCGCCCTACAACGCAGGCGCTTCGTCCCGCGGCGGATGTAGAGCTCTACAGCTCTACAGCACTCCAGAGCGCTCTACATCTCTACAACTCTACAGCGCTCTACACTCTACATCCTCTACACCCTCCCTCAGCGCTCAGGTCTGGCTCGGACTGGGCCCCACGCAGTCCGCACAGTGGAGTCTGTATGTAAGTAAGACGTCGCGCCACCGGGTGTCTTATTCTCGATTTCTTTTTGTTGCGAGTCTCGACACCGCGCGCGCCGAGCCAAAGAGAAAGAAGAAAAATCCGGCAACTTGTAACGAATCAGCCAACCGCAATCATCACGCGCGTGCCCCCCCGTTGAGGCAAATGGGCAACAAGAAGAAGGAGCGCGCGGCCAACCGAAAGAAAGCGACCCCGCCGGCCGATTCCTTGCGCAGTGATGCGATTGCAACCGATGCCGTGGGCCTCGCTCTCGTGCAGAGGAAGGCGGGCAGCAAGTGGGTCTTCACGAGCCGTGACCCATTGGCGCCGCCGCTCGCGGGGATGAGCACTCTCCTGCAGGCGCTCTCATTTGCCGCCAGGCTCGCGCCGCTAGACTCGTACTGGTGGTGGATCACTGACCAGGCGCTCGATGACATCGCAAGGCAGCTTCACGACAGCAACCACTGTGTCGTGGACGGAATGCTCGGCGAGTCAAGGTGCGCTGCGCTTCAGAGGGAGGTTTGCGCGCTTCGACAGGCGGGCAGGCTCAAGGCATCGCGGCTCGCGGGCGGAAGGAGCGGCGCCATGACATCGTACACGCACAGTGCCGTGCGCGGCGACCTTGTCAGCTGGTTTAACGGCGAAGAGGCCGAGCAGGGCGCGCTGCCCTCCTACCTTCTCCGCGTGGATACTCTCATTGATCAGCTCAAGCCGAGGCTCCAACAGCTGCAGGGCATCACTGGAAGGTCCAACGCTATGGTGGCGTGCTATCCGGGCGGGGGCGCGCGCTACGTCCGCCACTGCGACAACTCCTGCGACGCAGGGAGCGGCAACCGATGCAATGGTCGCCGCCTCACCGCGATTCTGTACCTCAATTGCGACTGGCAGCCGGGAGATGGAGGCGAGCTGCGCCTGTTCGAGCCCTTTGCGCCTCCAGGCCGGCCACCTCTGGCCGATGTGCAGCCCCTTGCGGACCGAGTCGTCCTCTTCTTCGCCGACTACCGAGTCCCGCACGAGGCGAGGCTGACCGCGGACCCTACCGGACCAGCTGCTCGCGGCGAGCCCGGCTCTCTCTGTGACGCCCTCTTTGGGAGTGCCAATCGTAGGTACTGCCGTCGCACGCCGACCGGCTGGCGGTGACTCTCTGGTACTTTGACGAGGAGGAGAGGCGGCAGGCTCGCGCCACCGGCGCGGAGGCACTCGCGGAGGACAGGCTGGAGAGCGAGGCTAGGCCGAGTTTTTTTGATTTCTGGGTCAGTGGGCGCCCGCCCGCCGCCTCTGAGGGGGTCGGGCCCCCTAGACTGAAAACAAAAACAAAATGTAGAACCGTCAAAATCAGCCTGCGAGAGCGGCGCTGCGCGCCGCCTACGGTACCTCGTCGGCGGGTCGTGAGTGACCCCCACGACCACGGCATCCAAAAAATGGAAAAGTAGACCATGTCGGATGGGCACGAAACCCCGCGCAGCGCCGGCTTTGAGCCACGCGCCTCGATCTTCAGAGGCGCGTGCGCTGCCCCTTCCGGCAAGGACGACGACATCGAGGATATGTCCATTGTTGCGCGATGGCGTCATCCATTTCGTCAGCTTCATCGTCGTAACATCGTGACCGTCGCCACCCTCGCCGCCGTCTCGCCTACGTCGCCGCCGTCGCTATCAGGCCCATTCATGATGCAGGCCCAGCCCACACCCCTGGCTCCTATGCCGACGTGTCTCGTGTGCTCCCCCGTCCGCCGATGTCTCTGCTGCCGCCCGGCGGTCCGGGCCCTTCTCGCCGCCTTCGCTGCCGCTGCATCGCTGTCGGCTCGTCATTTCTGTCTACGGTCATATGGGGGCGCCATCGCTGTTCTCGTTCTCTCTCCTGGGGTCAGCTCCAAGCTGCCGTGTCGGGACGTCCCCCCCCCCCCCCCCCTCTCAGCTTCTCCCATCTCCGCTGAACTGCATGCTGCGCGATTCTCGCCCCTTGTCCCAGGAGCCAGGTGCGTGTGTCTAATCGTAGTGGGGGCCCTGGCCCCCCTCTGTTTTCTGTTTTCTGTTTTTCAAAACGCCCGCCCGCCCGCCACCCCGAGGCGGCTCGGCCCCCCACTGACCCAGAGATCAAAAACGCTCGGCCCTATCGAGGCCGAGATCCAGCGCTTTGAGTCCCGCTTCGGAGGCAGCGCCGATAGGCACGAGCGCCGAGGCGCCACGACGTGAAAATTTTCAAATCTCATTTCAGTCGCCCGACACATATAACTCATGATCGATCGTTTACGATTATCGTACGCGTAAGGTCTAAGCACACTAAGGTGTAAGGACGTAGAGCTCTAGACCTCAGTCCTCACTCGACTCTCTCTCTCTCTCGAGAGTTTGAATCCCAGTTTGTGGCTTTGTGCACAACTCCACATCTCGCGCACATATCCACCCACAATACCCACACATACACGCCGATGCTAGTCGGCGGCAGCGAGAGGTGAGGTACGAGAGCTCGGCGTCACCAAACCTCCCTGCCAACCACTGTGAGTCCCCCCTGCGCCTTTTGGAACGGCCTAAGTCGGCTCGCCTCTATGCGGCACTGTGCCCAGCCTCCGAGGTGCCGACGGCGCCGGCAGCGCCGACAGCCGCGCTGACGCCGCCCTCGGCGAGGTCGACATCATCGCTGCCCGCGGCCGCGAAGCTTACACCGTCGGCGGGGTTGACGTCGGCGCTGCTCGCGGCGTCGGCGAGGCTGCCCGGCTCGGCGACACTCACACTGCCCGGCTCGCTGACGCTGCTGACCGGAGCAGGAGCGACCTCAGCCGCGCCGCCAACCGCTGGGAGCGCCGTCGTGCTCACCAAAGCTGAGGCCACCGGCTCCGCCACCACCGGCTCCGCCGCCACCCGCTCCGCCGCCGCCGCTGGCTCCGCCACGGCCGGCGGGGGCTCCGTTGCTACGGCCGCCGGCTCTGGCGCTTCGGCCGCCGGATCCGATGCTACGGCCGAATGCTGCGGCTCCTCGCCTGCGGTCGATGCGGTGGCAATGGCCGGCGTCCGACGCGCGGCCGCGGCCTCGCTGCGAAGCGCCGCCAGCTCCTGCCGGGCGGCCCTCAGCTCGACCAGGAGCGAGGACGTGTCGCTCGTCAGAGCGACGAGAATTTCCTCGGCCCGGGCCGAGGCGGCGCTGATCGCAACGACCGACGCGCCGCTCGCGTTGACCGCCCTCTCCGTGGCCGCGATGGCCTCCCACGCCGTCGCAAAGTGGTCGGACTCGGAGAGCACGAGCGCCGCGAGCTGCCCGGTGCTGGCGACGACCTTCTCATTCAGAGAACTGATGCCACGGGCAGCTTCTCGCACAGCCTTCCCAGTCTCGTCCGCACGCTGCTGTTGGCGAGCAATCTCCTCCAGCCGGGCATGCAGTGCATCAATCTCTGGCTTCAGAGCAGTCGCGTTCTCTGCGGCGGCCCTCGACGCTGCGATGTAGACGAGCCCGGCGCCGAGAACGAGCATGAGTGCATTGGCGAGCGGGTGGGTGCGTGCGGCTGCCGGCCGGCGGATCTTGTCGACGCCGAGCATATCCCGTTCCGTCGCGGCGCTCTTGGCAGCAGTGGTTTCAGGTTTCTGGCCAGAGATTGCTTCTTTTCCTTGAGACTCTCAACGCGTGAAAATACTCTTGTCACCCTGTACCCCGGGTACACGCGCCATCGCAAAGGCCAGCCGCACACCTCCACCGGCCAGGCTTTCGCCTGCGCGCAGACGTGCACCATCAGCACGAGACCGTGCGCCGCTTGTGACAGTTGTGGTCGCCGTTGCCGCCTTTACGTGTGCATTTGGGTTTCATTGCTTTGCTCCGTCGCCACCTTCGCCACCGCCGCCAACGTCGTCACCGCCGCCGGCAAACACGGCCAAAGCCTCGTCGGCGGCCGATAAGCGCGGCGCCAAGCGCAGCAGCAGCAGCAGCAGCAGCAGCAGCAGCAGCAGCAGCAGCAGCAGCAGCAGCAGCGGGCGCAGCGGCGGCGGCGGCGGCAGCGACCACCTCCCCGCCGGCGTGGTGCAGCTGGAGCAGCTGGCGAGCAGGCACAAGACTTCACCCGAGGCGGCGGACCGCGCGGCTGAGGCGGCCGTCACGGTGGGCGACGTGTCACGCGGCTCCGGCTGGTACGTCGAGGCGCTTCGTCGTCGGGTGGCGCTCGCCGGTGGCACAAAGGCGCAGGTGGCGTCTGCGGCCAGGTACGGGCTGCTGCACCTCGCGACCCACGCCGAGGTCCACGCCGTCGGCATCGCGCGGCAGCTGCTGCGCTCGCGCCAGCCCGGCGCGTACATTGACCAGCTGGAGCGAAGCTGCGGCGGCGAGAGTGACGCGAGCGCCGAGCTGCGCGCCGCGGCGCTCGGCGGCGGCGAGCTGCTCCGCGCGGCGCTTGTGCGGCTCGTCGCCCACTGCGCGCACGTGCAACGTGCGGTGCAGAAGCTCGTCGACGCGGGCGCCGACGCAACGCTGGTGCGCGGCGGGTACACCGTCGCCCACCTGCTCGCCCACCTCGGCGAGCCTTCGCTCCTCCGCGACGCAGCCGAGGCGCTGCCTGCTCGCGAGTGGCGGCGGCAGCTCCTCTCGACGAGCGCGCCGGCGGGCCGCACGCCGCTGCAGCTCGCCGCTGCGCACGGCCACGCCCAGGGGTACGAGGAGCTGCGGCGGAGCGGCGAGGAGTGCGGCGTTGTCGCCGGCGAGGCCGAACTCGACGAGGGCGATCCGGCGGTCAGGCGGGGCGGTGGCGGAGGGGAAGCCGAGCGCGGCGGCAAGGCCGGCGAGGACGATACCGGCGGGCACGGCGGGTGGGGAAAAGGAGAGCAGCCGGAAAGGCGGGCCGAGTGCGACGTGGCGGTCGTCGACGTGGCCAGACTCACACCCGCGGAGTTTCGCCGGCGCTTCCTGGCGACGGAGCGGCCGGTGCTGGTCCGCAACGGTTCCGCGCACCGGTGGGCGCAGCTGCGCAGCGCGCTGAGCCACGCGCGGCTGGTCAAGGCCCACGGCAGCCGTACCATCTCGGTGAGCGAGGTGCCGTACCACGACGGCACGACTCCGACGGAGACGAGCCTCGGCGCCTTTGCGAAGCGGGTCAAGGGCGGCACCGCCACGCTGCTTGACGGCGGCGAAGAGAGGGCGCGCGCCTTACACGGCGCCCTCGAGACACTCTCCGGCACACCCCCGAGGCTCTTTCGAGTCATGTCCTGCAGGCGCTCTACTACTTCGAGTCGCTGCCCGCCGGCGCGCTTCGCGACGCGGTGTCGGCGCATGTGCCGCCGTTCCTCGCGCGGAACATCGACGCCGGCTGGCTGTCGGAGGCGTCGGTGCAGCTCGCGATTGGCGGCGCGCGCAGCGGCGCGCCGCTCCACTATCACAAGGCGGCGCTCAACACGCTGGTCTACGGCCGAAAGGCGTGGTGGCTCGCCCCTCCTCGCGACGCCGCGTACAGCAGCACGCCCGTTGCGCGCTGGGCGGAGGGGGGGCCCAAACGCTACGCCTCCGCCGGCCGCACGCTCCTGCGCTGTGAACAGCGCGCCGGGGACGTACTCTACTTGCCGGACTTTTGGGGACACGCAGTGCTCAATCTTCAGCCGTCGGTGGGCGTCGCCACCGAGTTTGCTTCGCCGCGGATGCAGTTCGAGTACCGTGATGACTGATATAACTGTGGTGCCGGAGCTCGTGCGTCTGTGCGTGCGTATATGTGTATGTGCATTGGCTGGACTGCGATCAGACCCACAGAGTCGGAGAGCTGGGGTGCTGTCTACTGTAATTTCTAGTATCTGCGTGTAGCGACACACAAAAGACAAGACGCGCGAACTGACTCTACGCAACCTACTGGGCTGGGTTTTTAGGCATTGTGGGGTTGGCACTCCCATCGACCCTCATGACCTCCTGCGGTCTCTGAGATGGACACCAGTGGGTGTGGGACCACAGCAAGGATACACTCGAAGGCTGGGTAAGCAGTAGAGGTCGATACTCGACGCGTCCCATATGGTCTGTGTCGCTGTCGGCACGCTGTCGACAGGACGTCGAGCGACACCGGTGGCAGTGCCACCCAGGAGTGGTCGGGCGGTCTCCCGTCATGAGAGAGCCACCATGTGATCCGTATGATGGTTCCTGACAACCGCCTCAGTCAACTTTCGTCACAGTTCCCGCTCTGAGAGGAGCTGCGGGTCAGCTCGACAGCTGGAGCTGTGTCGCCGGCGTGCGGCGGCCTGCCTCCGGAGGTGCCTCTGAGGTGGACATTTTTTGTCACCGTGAGAGAACGCGTTCGAATTTTCACTCCGGAACTTCAACTCTGCACGCGCACCGGCCAGGGCTACAATAGTGCCAGTGAGGCGGAGGCGCGAGTTGGAAGGCCGCGACCGTCAAGTGGTTTCCCAATTTTCCTACAATCGCTGTGAACCCAGCCACGTAACGGCTCTAGCCTAAATCTACTGTGGGTACTTCACACCTGAGACCTGTTCCTATCTCTTACCTACCTACCTGAACCTGGACCTGGACCTGGACCTACATACTTGTCCTATTCATCTGCAATGGTGCTATGACGCTATCTCCAGACGAGAGCGTGGCAGCCGCCTCAGCCACTTGTGCCAGCATCTCACCCCTCCGCACATCGTCGCCTAACTCGTGCTGCGGCGCCGACCGCCCGAGTCGGGGGTGAAGATGGCCGGCTTCCCCTTCTCGACAGCCTCAGGCAACAACTTCAGCGGCTGCGACGCCGTCGCCATTTTGGTAAACGCTTGGCGGATCCTCGTGAGCGATGGTGGGGTTTCCTCGCACTCGTAGTCGCACCCCTCGGAAGAGCTGCAGGGCGGCGACACGAAGGGTCTGCGATAGCTGGTTCGTGGCCCCGATGGCCTGCGCCGCGCCGAGCAGAGACACCTCACGGTAGGGCGCCGCGTGCATCGCGACGGCAATGTCCGAGTAGATCCCGCCCTCGATGAGGGCGCCGGGTGTGGTTTGAAAGAATCGTGCGAAAGGGCAGCCGCCTAGCCTCTCGTCGTTCTCATGGAGCAGCACGATCCGGAGCCCCGCCTCGCGCGCCGCGCTCACCTCTCCAGCGAGCACCTCCCCGACATCGCCAAGCCACGTGTCCGCGTTGAGGTATAGGACGAAAATGTCGGGCGGCCGTTGCGCCCACATCGCCCTGCCACTCGGGAGGACCGCCCCCTCCCCCGCCGATGGGTCTGCGACGTCGCCCGCGGCCGCTGCTACAGCGGGGCTGCCATCGTTGTCGCAAGGCCATGCAATCGGCTCGACTCGCAGGCGCGGCCGCTCTGGCGCGTCAAAGGCAGAGATCAGCTCATCGGTCATCCGCTTGGCGCCTGGGTTGTTGGGCGAAGCGTAGAGTTCCGGCGGCCGACTGAATCCGAGCCGCTCAAAGGAGGCGTCGGATGGGAGGCAGAGGTCGAGCTTTAAGCTGGACAGCGTTGCGCAAGACGCCGCTGTCGGCAGTGGGTCTTCCGCCGCGCGGGACGTACTGGTCGACGCAGCCTCCTCCTCCTCCTCCTGCTCCGTCCCCGTCCGCCCGAGCCCCAGCCGCGAGCCCACCGCCACCACGGGCTGAAGCAAGGAGCGCGTGCTCCGCTTGCTGTACCTCGGGCTGTGGCTGAGCATCTCGCCGGCGATGAGGCCGAGCGCGCGCATCTGGAACTCCCGCACACGGTGCCACGTGAATGGCAGCCGCGGTTGGCCGTTCGGGTAGCAAAAGAGGAAGTCGCGGTACTCGGCAGGGCACTCGGAGCGCGCTTGCTCGAGCGTCAGCCCGCCCTTGGCCGCGTCCGCCTCGAGGACCAGCACCACCGGCTTCGTCTGAGCAACAACTGCGGCGACCTCGCGCAAGCAGTTGCGCGAGCCAAAGTAGCCCCGCGACAGAAAGATGAGGACGACCATCGACTGGGCAACGTATTCCTCCAGCGCACCGATGTCTCGCAGGTCGTCCACGTCGAGAAAGATGCGGACGCCGGAAAGGTGCAGCTGCAGCTGTCGCTTTATGGCGGCGCACTGGTCCTGCCCGGTGTTCCATGTGTGGCTGAGGAACAGGTGAAAATTCTGGCCGGCGTACTTGGACAGCTCGGGCGGCCGCCGCGTCTCCCGCAGCAGAAACTCGGATGCCGTCGAGGCGGCGAGGGCGTCGCGAATGGTGACAACCAGCGCGACGGCAGCGAGGGCGGCGACGACACAGAATATGCCGAGGCCAATGGCGTCTGGCGATGCAAAGGCCATGACCCAGACCACAATCTCGCGCTCAGCCGTCAGGGCCTCGAAGCGCTCAAAGGCGTAGATGTAAGAGTAGCCGAGGATGAGCACGCAGACTGCGGTCTGCACGGCGGCAGCGAGCGCCTCGACCTGCTTGTTGCGGTACGGCCGGACGAAGGCCTGCATGAAGAGCACCATCAGCGCAAGCATCAGCCCAGCAACGAGCCGGAGGAAGGCAAACTCCTCAGGCACGAGCAGCAGGCCGCCTCCGAGCGCCAGCCGGCGGGCCAGGTCCATCCACGCCCACCAGATGTCGGGCGGCTCGAAGTCCTCCCAGACAGGCCTCGAGGCGGTCGAGAGGTGGCTTGGCGTGCGCTTCAGCACGGCGGGCCGCACCTTGTAAAGGAGGAACGCGATGCCAGCCAGCGGCGCCGCCGCCCACAAGACAAGGATGGCAGCGGCGGCGGCTTGGAGCGTCTGCGCCTCGCCGGAGCCACACGTGACGGCCGGGCTGTCCCAGAGGAAGGCGCGGTACTCGAGGGGCCGCGAGTCGGCCACGACGCGCCGGCAGTGAAAGGCGCCAAAGGCGGCGGACGACACGGTGGGGCTGAAGAGGGTGGTGATACTGAGCGCATAGGGCGCCGTCTGGAGGAGCGCCCGGCGTGTGGATCGGAGAAACGTCTTGTTGGAGCCGGAGCGCGCGCGGCATCGGCGCAGCACGCCGACGACAGCAATGACACCAATCAGCGCAGCCGGGAAGATGGCCGTCACGACCATGTAGCTCAGATAGCCACCAATGCAGTTGTGCGGGAGAAAGGCGGGGCCCCAGAGGTCGAGGCGAAGCACGCGCAGTACGAGTATCAGCGGGCGAAGCGCCGCAGGGACCTCAATTGAGAAGTCCGACGCAGCGGCGCCAATCTGGGCGAAGCCAACCGCCAGCCGCATTTTGGCTGGCAGCGCAGAGCGCTGGGAGAAGATTCGCACTCTCCGGATCCGTCGCACGAGAGCGACAGGCGATCCACGTCGCTCTATGCGCCGCAGGCACAGGATGATCATGAGCGGCACCACAAGCAGAAGCATAGGCACAATCAGGCTGCCCAGGACGTCACACGCCACGCACTGCGCGGAGCTCACGTCAAAATACTGCCCCTCGCCAGCACAGACCTGGCAGCGATAGCCCGAATGGCCGACGAGGCAGTAGCCGTCACCGTCGTGGCCCACGTCAGCGCCGCCCACGCAGGCACTGGTCGCGCCCGCTGTCGCACACCGCTCGATGGCACGCGACTCGTTGGTGAGGCGCCAGGTGCCCTCGTCGAGCACGAGCGTGGATAGCGTGGTGTGGTTGTGCGGACAGTCCGCGAGGAGAGGGCACGGCTTGCAGGTGGCAGTGCTCGCCGCCACCTCGTCTTCGCGGTACGTGTCGCGGTCGCACTCTTCGCACGAGACGAAGGGCGAGGCGGAGGTGGTCTGCGGATTGCAGAGGTCACACCGCGCCTGGCCCTTCCACACCTGGAACTCGCCACGTGCGCAAGCCTGGCAGGCGACGCCACCTGTGTCGGGCTGGTAGGAACCGGCCGGACAGGCTTCACATGCCTCGTTGCCGCGGGCCGGCTTGAAGTGACCTTGCGCGCAGGGCGTGCAAATGCGGGTGGAGGGCCCGGCAGAGGGGTCCTCCGGCTCTTGTCCCGGTGGGCACACGCAGAGCCCATCTTCCTCCTGCACCAGCCCCGCTCCGCAATTGACCGTTACTAGCAGCGCTCCCGAGGCGGGAGTGGCGTCAACCGTGCCGGAGGCGACGCTGCCGAGCGCAAGAAACAGAGAGAAGTTGCCCGCACGCGACGGCTGCACGTGCGCCTCGTACCTCCCAGCTGCGACGGCACTGATTCTCACGCTCAAGGCATCGGTGGAGGACGCGCTCAAGCGGCGACTCGCGAGCAAGGCATCGTTTAGACCCTGACCGGGCGTCAACAGCATGCCAGTGAAGGAGCGGTCATCTGGCAAGTCCTTGCGAGCCGTGGGGAGCGTGTGCAGCACTGGCAAACCTTGGTAGTCGCAGGCCGTGAAGACGACGCTCAGCCTGTCGCCAAGGAGCATGTTGCGCCCGTTGGCCTGAGCTGCCTCGGTGTCGATGCAGGACGACGCAGCGGGAACGTCGCCCCAGGTCGTGCTCGACGCGACAGTTCTAGCCACGACGCGAGCGCGGATGCCGACGGAGATGTTGCTGCAGCCCACCTTATCGTCGGTCGACACCTCTACTCCAACTGTGCCGCGCTCAGGCGATCCGATCGAAGTCTCGGCGAGGCCAGCTGCGGAGAGCTCTACCGGCAGGCCTTCGGTCACGTCGCCCATCATCTTGGGCAGCCGGATCAGCGAGGCGTTCATCTCCCCCTGTAGCGCCGCGGCCCACGAGCGAAAGGCACTCAACGTCGTCTGGACAACGTCCACGCCGAAGTTGTGGGCCACGGAGGCGTCCTCCGTCTTGATCAGCGTCACTTCGACGCTCTTTGTGCAGCGGCAGTGTGTCGCTTCACGCCGCTGCGGGTCGAGCGACAGGACCTCGACCGCCTCGTCTTGCACAAGGATGGGTACCTTAATAGCTCGGAACAGGCCCGATGCCTGATTGCACTCGCAGCCCATTCCGCCGTTGGTGAGCACGACGGTGCGGCAGCCGGTGGTGGACCACTCGGCACCACCCTCGTCCCAGTTGGCGCAGGTGAGGGCGCCAGATGCTCGAGGGAGACCTCGCTTCATCTCCTCGAACCTGCTGCGGTCGGTCGGCTGGCCAATCTGCGCCACCTCGGTGCCTGCACCCTCGCTGAGACGCCGCCGACCAGCCGTCTGGCCGGGGTCGAAGGGTAGCTTGATCAGTAGGGTCCCTGCAAAGTCATCCAAGCTCTCCGTGCCTCCGTCCACCGAAACGGAGAAGGAGAGGGTCTTGCCCGCAAAGGAAGAGGACTCGTCCAGCCCGCCGCCGACCACCTCGGTGTTTGTCGAGTAGGCCGAGATGGTCACGGCGCTTCTTCCGGAAAGACCGTCAATCTGGAGGGCTGTGTCGGCCATGGCACCCGAGCCACCAAAGACCACGGGCACGTCCGGCTCGGGCTCGACCGACTGCACAGAGATGTTGAGCGCCGCACTCGTAATCTCCACCGGCGTCGAGGAGTTCTCCCCCCCAGCGGTAGGCGCCGAGGCAAGTTTGACTGCTGCGAGGACCACGTCCGAGATCTTGGAGATGATCACTTTTCCGGCCTCTACCTTGGAGCTATCAGTCGTGCCGTCTGTCGACTCGAGCGCGGTGCTCACCTCGACCAACACGTCGCTCACGCCTTTCGAGATGGACGTCAAATCCGACAAGCTGACGTTTGTCCGGTTGGCGAGGTCGCTGAGACCCTCGACTGCGTCCAGTGCGCCCCGGACAACCTCGGCGAGCGGTGGCGGCGAGGGCGGCGGGGGCGAGGGCGGCGGGGGCGAAGGCGGTAGCGACGGTGGTGGCGACGAGGGTGGCGGGGGCGAGGGCGGCGGGGGCGAGGGCGGTGGCGACGAGGGCGGCGGTGGTGGGGACGGAGGTGGGGGAGACGGAGGGGGCGGCGGTGGTGGAGATGGAGGTGGGGGAGACGGAGGTGGTGGGGGAGGTGGGGGAGGTGGAGGCGATGGCGGCGGAGGAGGGCGCTGCGGTGCACCCTCTGGCACCTGGGGAGGAAAGCTGGGCGGGGGTGGTGATGGTGGCGGCGGCGGCGAGGGCGGAGGCGGCAACGGTGGAGGTGGCGAGGGTGGCGGCGG